>NC_092232.1:12238814-12538814 GCF_036320965.1 Panulirus ornatus
TAATTAAGCTGTTAATTTATCCAATTTTGAAGTATTTTCTAATTTTTTTCATGGTATTAACTGCATATGTATTTATAACTTGGAGCATTAGGAGATATTTTTCATGATCATTTCCAGTATAGAAGTGTTTGAATATGTTATGTTTCAATTTTGAAGCAAAAAGTTTTTTGAGCTGAAAAATAGCCTGAACTATTACCTTCAATTTTTTGGTATTTTTCTGAGAAAAATAGATTTCCTTCAAAAGCTCATTTTACGTAATATTTTTGATGCTGAACACAAATCTCTGGTTGAAATATCGTTTCTCCATCTTTATGACCTTTAATTAAGCTGTTAATTTAACCAATTTTGAAGTATTTTCTAATCTTTTTCATGGTATTCACTGCATATGTATTTATAACGGAGAGCATTAAGATATATTTTCCATGATCATTTCAAGTATAGAAGTGTTTGAATATGTTATGTTTCAATTTTGAAACAAAAAGTTTTTTGAGCTGAAAAATAGCCTGAACTATTACCTTCAATTTTTTGATATTTTTCCGAGAAAAATAGATTTCCTTCAAAAGCTCATTTTACGTAATATTTTCATGCTGAACACAAATCTCTGGTTAAATATCGTTTCTCCTTCTTCTTGACCTTTAATTAAGCTGTTAATTTAAGCAATTTTGAAGTATTTTCTAGTCGTTTTCATCGTATTCACTGCATATGTATTTATAACTTGGAGCATTAGGAGATATTTTCCATGATCATTTCAAGTATAGAAGTGTTTGAATATGTTATGTTTCAATTTTGAAACAAAAAGTTTTTTGAGCTGAAAAATAGCCTGAACTATTACCTTCAATTTTTTTATATTTTTCCGAGAAAAATAGATTTCCTTCAAAAGCTCATTTTACGTAATATTTGTCATGCTGAACTCAAATCTCAGGTTAAAATATAGTTTTTCCTTCTTTCTGACCTTTAGTTAAGCTGTTAATTTAAGCAATTTTGAAGTAATTTCTAATCGTTTTCATCGTATTCACTGCATATGTATTTATAACTGAGAGCATTAAGATATATTTTCCATGATCATTTCAAGTATAGAAGTGTTTGAATATGTTATGTTTCAATTTTGAAACAAAAAGTTTTTTGAGCTGAAAAATAGCCTGAACTATTACCTTCAATTTTTTGATATTTTTCTGAGAAAAATAGATTTCCTTCAAAAGCTCATTTTACGTAGTATTTTTCATGCTGAACACAAATCTCTGGTTAAAATATCGTTTCTCTATCTTCTTGACCTTTAATTAAGCTGTTAATTTAAGCAATTTTGAAGTATTTTCCAGTCGTTTTCGTCGTATTCACTGCATATGTATTTATAACCTGGAGCATTAGGAGATATTTTCCATGATCATTTCAAGTATAGAAGTGTTTGAATATGTTATGTTTCTATTTTGAAACAAAAAGTTTTTTGAGCTGAAAAATAGCCTGAACTATTACCTTCAATTTTTTGGTATTTTTCTGAGAAAAATAGATTTCCTTCAAAAGCTCATTTTACGTAATATTCTTCATGCTGAACACAAATCTCTGGTTAGAATATCGTTTCTCCATCTTTATGACCTTTAATTAAGCTGTTAATTTAACCAATTTTGAAGTATTTTCTGATCGTTTTCATCGTATTCACTGCATATGTATTTATAACTGAGAGCATTAGGATATATTTATCATGATCATTTCAAGTATAGAAGTGTTTGAATATGTTATGTTTCTATTTTGAAACAAAAAGTTTTTTGAGCTGAAAAATAGCCTGAACTACTACCTTCAATTTTTTGGTATTTTTCTGAGAAAAATAGATTTCCTTCAAAAGCTCATTTTACGTAATATTTTTGATGCTGAACACAAATCTCTGGTTGAAATATCGTTTTTCCATCTTTATGACCTTTAATTAAGATGTTAATTCAAGCAATTTTGAAGTATTATCTAATCGTTTTCATCGTATTTCATGCATATGTATTTCTAAATGAGAGCATTAGGATATATTTTCCATGATCATTTCAAGTATAGAAGTGTTTGAATATGTTATGTTTCAATTTTGAAACAAAAAGTTTATTCTGAGAAAAATAGATTTCCTTCAAAAGCTCATTTTACGTAATATTTTTCATGCTGAACACAAATCTCTGGTTGAAATATCGTTTCTCCATCTTTATGACCTTTAATTAAGCTGTTGATTTAACCAATTTTGAAGTATTTTTTAATCTTTTTCATGGTATTCACTGCATATGTATTTATAACTTGGAGAATTAGGAGATATTGTCCATGATCATTTCCAGTATAGAAGTGTTTGAATATGTTATGTTTCAATTTTGAAACAAAAAGTTTTTTGAGCTGAAAAATAGCCTGAACTATTACCTTCAATTTTTTGATATTTTTCTGAGAAAAATAGATTTCCTTCAAAAGCTCATTTTACGTAATATTTGTCATGCTGAACTCAAATATCATTTTAAAATATCGTTTTTCCTTCTTTCTGACCTTTAGTTAAGCTGTTAATTTAAACAATTTTGAAGTAATTTCTAATCGTTTTCATCGTATTCACTGCATATGTATTTATAACTGAGAGCATTAAGATATATTTTCCATGATCATTTCAAGTATACAAGTGTTTGAATATGTCATGTTTCAATTTTGAAACAAAAAGTTTTTTGAGCTGAAAAATAGCCTGAACTATTACCTTCAATTTTTTGATATTTTTCTGAGAAAAATAGATTTCCTTCAAAAGCTCATTTTACGTAATATTCTTCATGCTGAACACAAATCTCTGGTTAAAATATCGTTTCTCTATCTTCTTGACCTTTAATTAAGCTGTTAATTTAAGCAATTTTGAAGTATTTTCCAGTCGTTTTCGTCGTATTCACTGCATATGTATTTATAACCTGGATCATTAGGATATATTTTCCATGATCATTTCAAGTATAGAAGTGTTTGAATATGTTCTGTTTCTGTTTTGAAACAAAAAGTTTTTTGAGCTGAAAAATAGCCTGAACTATTACCTTCAATTTTTTGGTATTTTTCTGAGAAAAATAGATTTCCTTCAAAAGCTCATTTTACGTAATATTCTTCATGCTGAACACAAATCTCTGGTTAGAATATCGTTTCTCCATCTTTATGACCTTTGATTATACTGTTAATGTAACCAATTTTAAAGTATTTTCTGATCGTTTTCATCGTATTCACTGCATATGTATTTATGACTGAGAGCATTAGGATATATTTTCCATGATCATTTCAAGTATAGAAGTGTTTGAATATGTTATGTTTCTATTTTGAAAGAAAAAGCTTTTTGAGCTGAAAAATAGCCTGAACTACTACCTTCAATTTTTTGGTATTTTTCTGAGAAAAATAGATTTCCTTCAAAATCTCATTTTACGTAATATTTTTCATGCTGAACACAAATCTCAGGTTGAAATATCGTTTCTCCATCTTTATGACCTTTAATTAAGCTGTTAATTTAAGTAATTTTGAAGTATTATCTAATCGTTTTCATCGTATTTCCTGCATATGTATTTCTAAATGAGAGCAATAGGATATATTTTCCAGGATCATTTCAAGTATAGAAGAGTTTGAATATGTTATGTTTCAATTTTGAAACAAAAAGTTTTTTGAGCTGAAAAATAGCCTGAACTATTACCTTCACTTTTTTGATATTTTTCCGAGAAAAATAGATTTCCTTCAAAAGCTCATTTTACGTAATATTTTTGATGCTGAACACAAATCTATGGTTGAAATATCGTTTCTCCATCTTTATGACCTTTAATTAAGCTGTTAATTTATGCAATTTTGAAGTATTTTCTAATCTTTTTCATGGTATTCACTGCATATGTATTTATAACTTGGAGCATTAGGAGATATTTTCCATGATCATTTCAAGTATAGAAGTGTTTGAATATGTTATGTTTCAATTTTGAAACAAAAAGTTTTTTGAGCTGAAAAATAGCCTGAACTATTACCTTCAATTTTTTGATATTTTTCTGAGAAAAATAGATTTCCTTCAAAAGCTCATTTTACGTAATATTTTTCATGCTGAACTCAAATCTCAGGTTAAAATATCGTTTTTCCTTCTTTCTGACCTTTAGTTAAGCTGTTAATTTAAGCAATTTTGAAGTAATTTCTAGTCGTTTTCATCGTATTCACTGCATATGTATTTATAACTGAGAGCATTAAGATATATTTTCCATGATCATTTCAAGTATACAAGTGTTTGAATATGTTATGTTTCAATTTTGAAACAAAAAGTTTTTTGAGCTGAAAAATAGCCTGAACTATTACCTTCAATTTTTTGATATTTTTCTGAGAAAAATAGATTTCCTTCAAAAGCTCATTTTACGTAGTATTTTTCATGCTGAACACAAATCTCTGGTTAAAATATCGTTTCTCTATCTTCTTGACCTTTAATTAAGCTGTTAATTTAAGTAATTTTGAAGTATTTTCTAGTCGTTTTCATCGTATTCACTGCATATGTATTTATAACTGAGAGCATTAGGATATATTTTCCATGATCATTTCAAGTATAGAAGTGTTTGAATATGTTATGTTTCTATTTTGAAACAAAAAGTTTTTTGAGCTGAAAAATAGCCTGAACTATTACCTTCAATTTTTTGGTATTTTTCTGAGAAAAATAGATTTCCTTCAAAAGCTCATTTTACGTAATATTTTTCATGCTGAACACAAATCTCTGGTTGAAATATCGTTTCTCCATCTTTATGACCTTTAATTAAGCTGTTAATTTAAGCAATTTTGAAGTATTGTCTGATCGTTTTCATCGTATTCACTGCATATGTATTTATAACTGAGAGCATTAGGATATATTTTCCATGATCATTTCAAGTATAGAAGTGTTTGAATATGTTATGTTTCAATTTTGAAACAAAAAGTTTTTTGAGCTGAAAAATAGCCTGAACTATTACCTTCAATTTTTTGATATTTTTCTGAGAAAAATAGATTTCCTTCAAAAGCTCATTTTACGTAATATTTTTCATGCTGAACACAAATCTCAGGTTGAAATATCGTTTCTCCATCTTTATGACCTTTAATTAAGCTGTTAATTTAAGCAATTTTGAAGTATTTTCTAATCGTTTTCATCGTATTCACTGCATATGTATTTATAACTGAGAGCATTAGGATATATTTTCCATGATCATTTCAAGTATAGAAGTGTTTGAATATGTTATGTTTCAATTTTGAAACAAAAAGTTTTTTGAGCTGAAAAATAGCCTGAACTATTACCTTCAATTTTTTGATATTTTTCTGAGAAAAATAGATTTCCTTCAAAAGCTCATTTTACGTAATATTTTTCATGCTGAACACAAATCTCTGGTTGAAATATCGTTTCTCCATCTTTATGACCTTTAATTAAGCTGTTAATTTAATCCAATTTTGAAGTATTTTCTAATCTTTTTCATGGTATTCACTGCATATGTATTTATAACTTGGAGCATTAGATATATTTTCCATGATCATTTCAAGTATAGAAGTGTTTGAATATGTTATGTTTCAATTTTGAAACAAAAAGTTTTTTGAGCTGAAAAATAGCCTGAACTATTACCTTCAATTTTTTGGTATTTTTCTGAGAAAAATAGATTTCCTTCAAAAGCTCATTTTACGTAATATTCTTCATGCTGAACACAAATCTCTGGTTAAAATATCGTTTTTCTTTCTTCTTGACCTTTAATTAAGCTGTTAATTTAAGCAATTTTGAAGTATTTTCCAGTCGTTTTCGTCGTATTCACTGCATATGTATTTATAACCTGGATCATTAGGATATATTTTCCATGATCATTTCAAGTATAGAAGTGTTTGAATATGTTCTGTTTCTGTTTTGAAACAAAAAGTTTTTTGAGCTGAAAAATAGCCTGAACTATTACCTTCAATTTTTTGATATTTTTCTGAGAAAAATAGATTTCCTTCAAAAGCTCATTTTACGTAATATTTTTCATGCTGAACACAAATCTCTGGTTAAAATATCGTTTCTCTATCTTCTTGACCTTTAATTAAGCTGTTAATTCAACCAATTTTGAAGTATTTTCCAGTCGTTTTCATCGTATTCACTGCATATGTATTTATAACTTGGAGCATTAGGTGATGTTTTCCATGATCATTTCAAGTATAGAAGTGTTTGAATATGTTATGTTTCAATTTTGAAACAAAAAGTTTTTTGAGCTGAAAAATAGCCTGAACTATTACCTTCAATTTTTTGATATTTTTCTGAGAAAAATAGATTTCCTTCAAAAGCTCATTTTACATAATATTCTTCATGCTGAACACAAATCTCTGGTTAGAATATCGTTTCTCCATCTTTATGACCTTTAATTATACTGTTAATTTAACCAATTTTAAAGTATTATCTGATCGTTTTCATCGTATTCACTGCATATGTATTTATGACTGAGGGCATTAGGATATATTTTCCAGGATCATTTCAAGTATAGAAGTGTTTGAATATGTTATGTTTCAATTTTGAAACAAAAAGTTTTTTGAGCTGAAAAATAGCCTGAACTATTGCCTTCATTTTTTTTTTTTTTTTTGGTATTTTTCTGAGAAAAATAGATTTCCTTCAGAAGCTCATTTTACGTAATATTTTCATTCTGAACACAAATCTTTGGTTAAGTTATCGTTTGGTCATCTTTATGACCTTTAATTAAGCTGTTAAATGAAACCAATTTTGATATATTTTCCATTATTATTTCAAGTATGAAAGTGTTTGAATATGTTATGTTTCCATTTTGAAACAAAGTTTTTTGAGATGAACAATACCCTGTAATATTACCTGCAATTTATGTATTTTTCTCAGAAAATTAATTTCTAAAGTCCTATAAGTAATATTTTTTTTCATGATGAATGCAAGTGTCAGGTTAAAATATCGTATGGTCATCTTTATGACCTTTAATTTAGCTGTCAAATGAAGTCAATTTTAATGTATTATCTTATCATTTTCATCGTATTCACTGGTTATGTGTCGGTGACTGAGAGAATTAAGATATATTTTCCATCGTTAATTCAAAATTATAAGTGTTTGAATATATTTGAATTTGAACCAAAAAAGTATTTAAGCTGAAAATACCCTTAACTATAATTTTGATAATTTTTTCAGATAATAGATTTCTTTTAAAACCTCATTATAATGGATATATTTTATGTTGAATACAAATCCGGGGATCAAATCGTTTCGTCATCCTCATGACCTTTAGTTAATCCATTAAACGAAGGCAAGTTTTAAGCATAATTTTGTAATTTCAGTTGTAGTTAACAGGTATGTATTGGCAACTTAGAGCATTAGGATATATTTTCCCTGATCATTTCAAGTATAGAAGTGACTGAATATGTTATGTATCAATTTTTAAACAAAAAATCTTTTGACCTGAAAAATACCTGCAATTTTTTTTGGTATTTTTTCAGTAAAACAGATTTTCAAAAGCCTCATTATAAGGAATATTTTTCATGGCGAATACAAATCTTGGGTTCACATATCGTTTGGTCATTTTATGACCTTTAAATAAGCTGTTACATAAAGTCAGTTTTAAAGTATTCTATAATAAGTTTAGTCGTATTGACAGAGTGTGTGTTGGTAACAGAGCATTATGGTATATTTTGCATGAGTATTTCAATTATAGAAGTGTTTGAATAAGTCATGTTTCGATTTCCAAAAAAGAAAAAAAAAATCAGCTGAAAAGTAAACTAAGCTATTACATTCGATTTTTGGTATTTTTTAAGAAAGTATATTTCTTTGAAAACCTCATTATAGGAAATTTTTTCACGAATACAATTTTGTGGTTAAGATATAGTTTGGTCATTTTTTTTCATCCTTGAATGAGGCAGTAAATGAAGGCAATCTTTAAGCATTATCTACTAATTTTCATCGTATTTCCTGGGTAACAATTGATAACTGTGAACATTTGATATATTTTCCATTATTATTTAAGTATAGAAGTCTTTGAATGTGGTATGTTTCAATTTTGAAACCAAAAGTTTTTTGAGATGAAAAATACCTAGAACTATTCCCTGTAATTTTTGGCATTTTTCTCAGAAAATGAATTTTTTCTAAAATCCCATTATAAGTAATATTTTTCATGATAAATTTAAATCTGGGGTTAGAATATTGTTTATTGCAATCACTAGGTATGTATTGATAACTGAGAGCATTAGGATATGTTTTCCATTATTAATTCAAGTATAGAAGTGTTTGAAAATATTATGTTTCACTTTGAACCAAAAGGTTTTTTGAGCTGAAAAATAGCATGACATATTATTTGCAGGATGTATCACTGGACTTCGCCAGGTCGAGGTTGCACCGCGAGTGAAAAGTCACCTTTGGGTGAGGCTGTGTCGTAGGGAGTACATTCTCGTCAAAGAACTTCCCACCCCAAACGGGCCTTAGGCTGCAGGAGACTCTGGAAAGGCGGTCCTGGGATATGCCACGATCTTTTCATAGAGCGGGGACCTAGAACAAATGTGAAGACATATATATATATATATATATATATATATATATATATATATAGAGAGAGAGAGAGAGAGAGAGAGAGAGAGAGAGAGAGAGAGAGAATGGACGAGGAGTGTTGATAAGAAGGGTGTACGTGTCAGAAATATAATGAACAAGGAGAAGGAGGGACTCATATTGGAGATGGAAGGAATGGAATGAAATAGATTGTGAATGTTGGGAGCCTGAACATGCAGGAGGGTGAAAGGACGTGCTCGGGATAGTGAGTTGTAGTGAGGTGTTTTACAGGGGTCGACGTTCTGTCAGTGGACTGAAAAAAAAAAGGAACATGAAGCGGTCGGGGGGAAACCATGGAATGATGTGTAAGGCCGTGTTTTGGTTAAGGGGCTTTAGTTTCGGTGCATTACCCATGACAGCTTGAGAATGGATGTAAGAGGATAAGGCCTTTTCTTCGTCTGCTCTTGGCGCTACTTCGCTAATGTGGGAATCTGCCATTGTTCAGATGGGCATTGATTTGTAGGCCTGCGGATATACCTTTATTGAACCATGTATGTGTTGCAATATTTGATGAATATTAATAGTAAGATAGATAACTATTTCCATTCCGTGTGGAGTACGTAAATATTGGAGGTTCGTCTCTCCCTCCATGGCTTGGTCGGGGGCCAAGTTTCTGTGGTTTGTCTCTGACCATCAGGCTGTTTGGGGCTGCAGCCCGCTGGCCTGCGCACCCTTCCCCACTTGGCTGATGAGATGCGCATTGATAGTGAGGCACTAGTGACGTGAATGAGGACAGTGACGGTGGGTAGCGAGTGGTGATAGTGACTTGAGGGACGCCACTGCTGGCAAGTGACGGTAGGTGACGTGGTGCTGGTGAGTGACGGGGTATTGGCAGCCTGGCCGCCCCACCTTGGGCTATTCCTGGCAGGTCGAGGGTCGAGAACCAGCAGGACGTGTCCGGCACCACCGCCATCATAGTGGTCTCCTGGTGTGGGGTGAGGGGTGGTGTGATGTGGTGTGTGGTGGTTGTTTGTGTGTGTGTGTGTGTGTGTGTGTACAGTATGGGGAGGGAGTCGTATATTTGTGGGACCCCATCCCCTGTACTACCTCTTTTATCATACAGCTTTTTAAGCTACTGTGTCCTGTCATCTAGCACAATACTTTTATTCAGCTTATTCCATTTATCCACCACTCGTATGCCATAATAGTACTTCTTTACGTCTTTTATATCAAGCTTCTTGATTTTATCATGTGTCCTCTGGTTGCTCCATCCTCGCATGTTTCATGGAACGATTCACTGCCCAGATCACCAGGCTGATTAGAAAACTTGTAGGGTTGAGATCAGGTCACCCCTCACTCGTATCTCTTCCACGGTGTGCGTATTTAAGACCTCGAGCCTTTCCACTGTAGCTCAGCTCTCTTGATTCTGGTACCGTATCTGCTGTCCTCCTCAGGACCTTGTCTGTTAGCTCTTAGTGTTGTCGTAGGTGCTGTGACACAATCCAAATTATGGCCTTAGGTAGGACGTGAACAACTTGCCAAACATTTCCTTGTTCATGACCTTGAATGGAACTACTTATCTTGCCAGTGGACGTATGGTCTCCTTATCTATGTTCATACGGTAGGACTCAGGCGATAGGTCAGGAAAAATGTCGATTACAGTGTCTCTCACTCACAGATTCCTGCAACTTACTTCCTGATTGATACTACTGATACTGAGGCCTTTCACTGTGACCCGTCCTTCGTACTTAACATTGACGCCGGTTGAACTTCATCCACCCAGTATCAGGTGTGTCTGTGTCTCCTTGTAAGGTGATGTAATCCTCCCCGTTTTTCGCTGCCCTTATGACCTTTGCGTCCTCTGCATGTATGTTTAGGTAGGAGGGAGTACCTTCTGGCGAGTCATCTACATATATCATGAAGAATAATGGTCCCAGTAGAGAACCCTGCGGCACTCCGCCCGTCACCTCAAGCCACTTCGAAGAGGCTTTCTTAACATGCGTCCTTTGTTCTCCCTCCCACTTCGATAATCTTCCCTCCACCGTTAGCGTCTTCTCTCCGTATTCCTGCTTGGAAATGAGCTTTTTAAGCTGCCTCACATTGCGCTACAGTGTCTAAAGCTTTCTGGCGATCCAGATGCAAACAATCCAACCAGCCTTTTGTGTGTGTGTGTGTGTGTGTGTGTGTGTGTGTGTGTGTGTGTGTGTGTGTGTTATGGCCTGTTTAGTGTGGTGTGATATATATGGTGTGGTGAGTGATTTTTGTGGTGTGGTGTAGGCTGAGGTCTTCAAACACCGTCTTACGATAGCCATCAGACTTAGTCACCTTGTGTGGCAAAGTTAACACATGTTACGTTGTTGCCAGGTGTCGTGTTCCACCCCTCGAGCACGACAGTACGATCGCTGAGCACAACCATACGACCTCTGAGCACAGTGTTCCTGCCCTGCAGTGTTGCCGTCGTGCAGCTGGGGTCGTACCGCTGTGCTCATTGGCTATTATAGTTCGATGTTGTCTGGTTGGTTGTGTTATGGACCTGTGTTGTGATATGGCCTGCCGACGTCATGGTACTACGTCTCTCGTGTATTGTAGATATGTTTACCGTCTCTCCTCACCCGCCTCATACCACCACCACCACCATCTCTCGCAACACCTCTCTCATGTGAGCGCCTCCCACCAACACCTCTCTTGTCTCCACTCCCGTCACACTCTCACTATCGCCATCACATTCATCCCGACCAACCTCACTGGAGGATCTAATATTACACTGTTGTCTGGCAGGTTGGCCGTCCCGGGCCGTGCACCAGCAGTAGTGAGGAAGGCAAGTCTTCATCCTTTACTGCAGGGGGAGCACCGCTGCACAACATATTGAGATAAACAGGTTAGTGTCCAGCCCCTGTTCCTCCTCCTTGAACAAGTGCCTCTCTTGTGTAGGTCGTCTTGTTAAGCATGTTTTATAGTTATTATTATTACTGTTATTATTATTATTATTATTATTTTTATTATTATTATTATTATCATTATTATTATTATTATTATTATTATTATATTCTAGGGACTTATTGCAACGTATTTCATAGGCACAGTCCTTCTTGCAATATGCTGTGTTATTGATGTTGATGATGATTATCATAACCTGGTCAGCGTTTAGCATGGGAACTACGGTGTCCACTTCTGCCGGAGGTGAGGCAAGCCTCAGTACCAGACTGGTGGCTCTGTACATCATGGTATTATTTTACAACTGTCCAGCATCATTTGCTCTTGTTGAAGTGAGAAGTTTGGCGAATCGCTGAAATCTGTGTGTGTGTGTGTGTGTGTGTGTGTGTGTGTGTGTGTGTGTGTGGGGGGGGGGGGGGGGGGCAGTATAACCTGTGAATGTCCATGTCTTTCTGATCATCGAAAATGTAAGTAGACATCATCAGTCAGACCTCAGCAACAGCCTCTGAGCATCACAGTAATAAGAGATAACAGCAAATGTGTATAAATGAATGAATGTTTACGATGTGTGTTTGTGTCGTGTGTGTGTGTGAGAGAGAGAGAGAGAGAGAGAGAGAGAGAGAGAGAGAGAGAGAGAGAGAGAGAGAGAGAAGGTACGTAGAGATTAGGGAAACGCCGGACTCGTAGGTACACAGAAGTCAGAGGGATAAGGTGAAGGGAGAGACAGCAGAAGAGGCTAAGCCACCCTAGACGTCCAGTGAATGTTGTGGTGGCGGGTCTGGTAAGAGCGGACGGTTCCTGTAACCCAGACTTCGTCTCAATTTTTTCCTGAGGGAAAGGTAGATTAGATATACCGCCCTGGGGACGGTGTGCGTCCTGCCACCCAGCAGAAAAAAATTGGGGGTTAGTCATTCACGGAAACCTAATGCTATAACGAAGACCATCTGGCCTACCAGGGTGGTTGGGATTATGTAGACCAGGAGATGAACAACGTGAACATCAGTGTAACAAGCAGAAGCATGACCCGAGTATAAACACTACAGTGGTTTCTGGCAGCGACACGCACGGGAATACACGACGCAACACACACGGTTCGAGGAACTCAAAACATAACAGTACGAGGATGTCAGCCAGGTCTCGTACGGAGACACAAGGCCAGCAGAAAAAAAGACTTTAGTTCGAGACTTTCCCGCTAAGTTTGCAGCCAGGTAATGTAACATGCATTGTATAAAAGTAGTTTAATGGGAATTATATCGTACACGAGACAATCCCCTTCACGAGCCAGAAGTTTGAAATCGTAGAGCATGTTGTATATAGAGTGGGAGAATGGTCGTTATGTATAGAGAATACAGGAGTGAGAGAATTTGAAGCACATGTAGGGGAGTTGAGTTGTATGTTTAAAAACACGACCATAACAAGTAAAGTGTTCGAACCCACACATGATGTGGAAGTAATGACTTATCAAGATTGGTGAATTTAATTTAGTTATTTCACAGCTCTGTCAGCCACTAGAGAAGAGACATTAGAAATTTAGAGTAAGGATAGAATTTGGCGTTGATAACCTTAGAAACTCGATACCAAGTATCATCCTTCCTGGGGGATATCAAAACCCTACAGGAACAGTGGTAGGGGATAGGAGATTAATGTCTTGGCTTCAAGACCCCTGCCATGGTACTATACAGAACTGTTGCACAAACGTAAACACTTGAGTGTGCAGGTTTGCCTCTGGTTATAATGGTGACAGCCACGCGATAATACTTTGGACCAGGATGTTCTGGAACAATGTAGATTCTGTGATACTTCCAACCACCTTACCATAAGCGAACACAACTGTGCAACACAGTTGGGTCTTCGACAGAGATGGCGCGGTTTACGTACTGTCAACGCTTTGGCCAACCTGGAGATGTCCATTTGATATGTGAAATTTGTGGTCGGAGATTTGGGTCACTTACTGGAACACCTATGTCGTGGTGAGAAAAAATGGCACATTTTAGAGATAGGTTCAGACAAATAGGGCCTGAAACGCCGCATTATTTTGATTATAAAAAGATACATGATATGTTGAGAGGGTAGCCACATAACATATTGAGAGAGGGTAGCCACCTTTTTTGCATTTAGTAAATTGATTTGCTTCATAAGACATTGTAAGTTTATGTAATGAACCAACTTTGTACAAGTATATCATGATCGTCTACCCACTACGCTCTGACAAAGACCATTTGTGACCTTTGAAATTCTTTTGCGCTACCGCTCACAGGATGAACGTGTGTGTGTGTGTGTGTGTGTGTGTGTGGGGGGGGGGGGGGGGGCACAATAAACTAGCAGCTTGTTTGCGGCAAAACTCGGAAATCATTTCACACGAGAGAGAGAGGCGCAGCTTGTGATGACGGTTTGCGAGACACTGATACCTCCCCCCTGAAGAGAATGCTGCTGTGTGCCAACATCACCTTTCACTGTGGACAAAGTCCGTGATGGAAAGCGTACACGGAGCTTTCAACAGCGTGTACTAGCGCAGTGTGGGGTCATACTAAGACTGTAATGTCTTAGTCTTGAGAAGGGAAAAGTGTATCTTAATTTACACGTGGAAAATCTCGGAAGACTCTGTTCCCAACGTACTCTCAAAAACTGTTTAATGGCATAACAGACATAGAGGACGATAGAATATTACCATTGGAACAGAACTTAAAGTGAAAAATATAAAGCAGGATAAACTCCCCCAAAACCTAGGATTGTCTATCACATTACTTACAGCCATTAGGGACACTTTGTACTGTCCGGCGGAGAAATTTATGAATGACCTGGATTACTGTCTGCAAAGTGTACCAGACCAGACGAGATGGTGTGGTTACGTAGGCCAAAGGGACGCGGCCAGACTGAACGGAGGAGTAAACCAGCGGTTTGTCCTCCAACCAAAGCCGTCCAGGCAGACGACTTTCGACAACCATCGTAAGGTATACGTAAAGCAACATCAGTGTCTTGAGACACACCATGCTAATGTTGCTGCATCTTCCCAGTACAGATGGCTATGGGCACAGACCACTATAGTACACCGGGCGCTACCACCGCCATGGTTGAAGCAGATCCAGTGTTAACGACTGAAAGTTTGCGGCGGGAGGGAATGAACGGTGAGCTGTCAGTGATAGAGGGGGAGTGACTCCCCAAGTGTCCGAGGACGAGAAGAAAGTCAGGAATGCTGACCTCGTGAGCACAGCGCGGGGAGGTATAGTGGTCGTTGTGGCGGGGAGAGAGACACCATCTCTCCCTGGCGTAGCTCCCCAGGAGTCCTGCGTGGGGAGCCTTACACCTGATTGGTCGAGAAATTGGGGAACAATAGAGACCTGATTGGTTGGCACTCATGGAGGACCCGGAGACCTGCTGACGCCAGTAGAGGATCCTCGGATAACCCCGTTGTGATTTATGTACATTTATTTCCAGTGTTGTCAGAGTCATCGAAGACGTATTGTAGACTCTGCTGTACCTTGAGAATTATGAATGGAACTGTTGGCCATACTGAGGTACTAGGGGCAGGTGGTCACAATGAGGTACCAGGGGCAGGTGGCCCATACTGAGGTACCACGGGCAGGTAGACAAGCCTCACGAGACCAATCTCTCTCTCTCTTCTCTCTCTCTCTCTCTCTCTCTCTCTCTCTCTCTCTCTCTCTCTCTCTCTCGAGAGAGAGAGAGAGAGAGAGAGAGAGAGAGAGAGAGAGAGAGAGAGACCTTCCTCTGCTCGTGTGGAGGAAGGCATCAGCTGTTGGCATGTAAACAAAGGGCGGTAATCTCGAACGTGATTATAACCTGGCATTTTGATGGTCGTACATTGTGAAATGATCATTCAGCACCAGAGGGGGAAAGAAGCGTGTGTGCACGGTGCCCATATAGACAAGGTTATACTATTTTTGGAGTAAGTGTGTGAGCTTTATGGCGCGTGAGGCTTGGCTCTGTCTCGTCATGTGAGGCCCTTTGAGGAACCTACACACACACACACACACACACACACACACACACACACACACACACACACACACACACACTTATCTTCAAAAAAGGAAATATGGGAGGATAAAAGATCCAGAGGCCATATCATGAAATTAAGCAAGAAAACTTGGTGGAAAAGATGGAAATGAAATGCGTTTTTGGTGTAATTGTGGTGGATGACTGGCTTATATACTGAGTGGTGGTATGGTGAATGTGGACAGCAGACAGACGTTTAAAGCTGTGTGACAAGAGAGTGTTCGAGGGATTGGGGCCTCACAAATGTAGAACTCTCTCTACTGTACGTACGAGCAACTACACACACACACACACACACACACACACACACACACACACACACACACACACACACACACATTTTGCCAGTGTTGTACATACTGGTGAGGTATATCGATATGGTAACTCACTGACGTCCTGCTGTGCATACGATACCTTACTATTGTGTCGGTGGCAGATGTGAGGGTTTGGGGTGGGGAGGAGGAGGAGGAAGTGTCATTAGGGGGCAAGTACAACCCCCAGAGCACAGGGACACCAGTACGGGATAGTACATAGCACACGGGCTGGGGGAATAATAATGCAGTACTGATGAACCAGGTGAAGGAGACGACATTGTGGCGAGTGTACACGAGGAAACACCCGAGGACATGAGATCCCACAGTGACAGGAGTACAGGAGAATACATAGATGTTACAGTACGGGAGAGAGATATAGATAGATAGATAGATAGATAGATAGAGAGAGAGAGAGAGAGAGAGAGAGAGAGAGAGAGAGAGAGAGAGTAGAGAGAGAGAGGATACATAGCGGGCTGCTGTAGTACAGGTAGAACAGCCAACCCAATAGTGACTCGTGTAAGTTGGTCCTGCCAGAGACATTTGAACGTTTGTTAACGTTGGAGAACGTTGCCTGGTCGTTGCCCCTTTGCGCCTGGCTGTTATAATTGGTCCTGTGTTGACACAGTTATTGTTGGGTTGTTAGCAGCCGTGTGCCGGCCGCGGCTGCAGGGCGTGAGCGGGTGTGACACCCCACCCTCCAACTCCCTCCTCTCTCCTCCCTCCCCGCACTTGGCAAGGGAGACCGGGTAAGGTGTGTGTGCTCACAACACCCGTGCCAAGTTGCCCTACACGTATCTAATGTGAGGGAAGGGTTCGTCTCCAGCTGTGGCTCAGGAAGGCTGCTGCTGCTGCACGATCGGTCGCTGTGGGGTTGTTTTCGCGTCACCAGTCCTGACAGGGAGAGTAATTGATTGGGCGCCAGTTTTGCCAGGAGGCAGGGTAATTACTTGGTCTCATTTATGATTGGGGGGCCCGGGGGTTGGGGGGATGATAATTACTTGGTCCAATTTATGTCCGGGACGGTAAATACTTGGGCCCAGTTTTGCCAGGGAGAGTAATTACTTGACTCCAGTTATGAGAGGGAGGGTAATTATTTGACTCAAGTTGTGACAGGGAGGGTAATTACTTCAGTTATGATAAGGAGGGTAATATCTTAGCCCTAGTTATAATAGGGAGGGTAATTACTTGGCCCTAGTTATAATAGGGAGGGTAATTACTTCGTCCTAGTTATAATAGGGAGGGTAATTACTTGACCCTAGTTATGATAGGGAGGGTAATTACTTCGTCCTAGTTATAATAGGGAGGGTAATTACTTGACCCTAGTTATGATAGGGAGGGTAATTACTTGGCCCTAGTTATGATAGGGAGGGTAATTACTTGACCCTAGTTATGATAGGGAGGGTAATTACTTGGCCCTAGTTATAATAGGGAGGGTAATTACATGGCCCCGCTTATTCCATTGAGGGTAATTACATGTCCCCAATTATACCAAGGAGGGTAATAACATGGCCCCAGTCATGCTAGCTAGGGAGGGTAACCATAAAAGTAGTGTTATCCATAAAGTGGTGTGTGCTAAGGAAGATGAAATGACATCGCAATGTTCGTGTTAGGTTGACCTGGTGTTGACCCCAGACGCTGCTATCGTATGACCTGGAGCGGAGGGTCAGGTTAGTATGTGTCTGTGGCTCCCTGGTGCTGATGGTGCCTTCTCAGTCTCGGAGAGTCCATTCCATTTGATTGGTATCAAGTGGAATTTCTAATTTACCTGGGTCGTGTAAGACACATCCCCCTGGTACTTGGTTTATTAAAGGAATCCCTATTTGCTAGTTATTTCCTCCTATTACCTAGTAATATTCACCTATTACGTAGCTATTGTCCCCTATTAAGTGGAGGAGGATGAACACGTATCAAAGGAAGATGAACACGTATCACAGGAGGATGAACACGTATCACAGGAGGATGAACACGTATCACAGGAGGATGAACACGTACCACAGGAGGATGAACACGTACCACAGGAGGATGAACACGTACCACAGGAGGATGAACACGTATCACAGGAGGATGAACACGTACCACAGGAGGATGAACTCGTACCACAGGAGGATGAACACGTACCACAGGAGGATGAACGCGTACCACAGGATGATGAACTCGTACCACAGGAGGATGAACACGTATCACAGGAGGATGAACACGTATCACTGGAGGATGAACGCGTACCACAGGAGGATGAACACGTATCACAGGAGGATGAACACGTATCACAGGAGGATGAACACGTACCACAGGAGGATGAACGCGTACCACAGGATGATGAACTCGTACCACAGGAGGATGAACACGTACCACAGGAGGATGAACACGTACCACAGGAGGATGAACACGTACCACAGGAGGATGAACGCGTACCACAGGATGATGAACTCGTACCACAGGAGGATGAACACGTACCACAGGAGGATGAACGCGTACCACAGGATGATGAACTCGTACCACAGGAGGATGAACACGTATTACTGGAGGATGAACGCGTACCACAGGAGGATGAACACGTACCACAGGAGGATGAACACGTATCACAGGAGGATGAACGCGTACCAGAGGAGGATGAACACGTACCACAGGAGGATGAACACGTACCACAGGAATACGTACACCGACCACAGGAACGTGAGCACATACCACAGGAGCATGATCACCTACCACAGGAGCATGAACAACTACCACAGGAACACGAGCACCCACCACAAGAGCGTGAACATCTGCCACAGGAACTTGAACACCTGTCAAAAGCATAGGCAGGTAGGGAAGGCGTGGCTCGAGGTTAAAGGTGATGGAAGCGGCTGGTGTGACGCAGCAGGTGAACACGAGGCCGGGGCATGAACACTGGCAGCTTGAACACCTGAAATATGAACACTGGCAGCTTGAACACCTGAAACATGAACACTGGCAGCTTGAACACCTGAAACATGAACACTGGCAGCTTGAACACCTGAAACATGAACACTGGCAGCTGGAACTCATGAAACATGAACACTAGCAGCTTGAACACCTGAAACATGAACACTGGCAGCTGGAACTCATGAAACATGAACACTGGCAGCTTGAACACCTGAAACGTGAAGACTGGCTGCTTGAACACATGAAACATGAACACTGGCAGCTTGAACACCTGAAATATGAACACTGGCAGCTTGAACACCTGAAACATGAACACTGGCAGCTTGAACACCTGAAACATGAACACTGGCGGCTTGAACACATGAAACGTGAAGACTGGCTGCTTGAACACCTGAAATATGAACACTGGCTGCTTAAACACATGAAACATGAACACTGGCTGCTTGAACACATGAAACATGAACACTGGCGGCTTGAACACCTGAAACATGAACACTGGCAGCTTGAACACATGAAACATGAACACTGGCAGCTTGAACACCTGAAACATGAACACTGGCAGCTGGAACTCATGAAACATGAACACTGGCAGCTTGAACACCTGAAACATGAACACTGGCAGCTGGAACTCATGAAACATGAACACTGGCAGCTTGAACACCTGAAACGTGAAGACTGGCTGCTTGAACACATGAAACATGAACACTGGCAGCTTGAACACCTGAAATATGAACACTGGCAGCTTGAACACATGAAACATGAACACTGGCAGCTTGAACACCTGAAACATGAACACTGGCGGCTTGAACACATGAAACGTGAAGACTGGCTGCTTGAACACCTGAAATATGAACACTGGCTGCTTAAACACATGAAACATGAACACTGGCTGCTTGAACACATGAAACATGAACACTGGCGGCTTGAACACCTGAAACATGAACACTGGCAGCTTGAACACATGAAACATGAACACTGGCAGCTTGAACACCTGAAACATGAACACTGGCAGCTTGAACACCTGAAACATGAACACTGGCAGCTTGAACACCTGAAACATGAACACTGGCAGCTTGAACACATGAAACATGAACACTGGCAGCTTGAACACCTGAAACATGAACACTGGCAGCTTGAACACATGAAACATGAACACTGGCAGCTGGAACTCATGAAACATGAACACTGGCAGCTTGAACACCTGAAACATGAACACTGGCAGCTTGAACACATGAAACATGAACACTGGCAGCTTGAACACCTGAAACATGAACACTGGCAGCTTGAACACCTGAAACATGAACACTGGCAGCTTGAACACCTGAAACATGAACACTGGCAGCTTGAACACCTGAAACATGAACACTGGCAGCTTGAACACATGAAACATGAACACTGGCAGCTTGAACACCTGAAACATGAACACTGGCTGCTTGAACACCTGAAACATGAACACTGGCAGCTTGAACACCTGAAACATGAACACTGGCAGCTTGAACACATGAAACATGAACACTGGCAGCTTGAACACCTGAAACATGAACACTGGCAGCTGGAACTCATGAAACATGAACACTGGCAGCTGGAACTCATGAAACATGAACACTGGCAGCTGGAACTCATGAAACATGAACACTGGCAGCTTGAACACCTGAAACATGAACACTGGCAGCTGGAACTCATGAAACATGAACACTGGCAGCTTGAACACCTGAAACATGAACACTGCCTGAATACATGAAACATGATCACGGGTAACCTGAGCACATGAAACATGAACACTGGTAGCCAGAGCACATGAAACATGAGCAGTGGTAGCCTTTGTAGCCTGAGCACATGAAACATGAACACTGGTAGCCAGAGCACATGAAACATGAACATTGACAACCTAAAAAGTGTTATGCTGAACATTGGCAGTCTGAGCACCCAAAGTCTGAATACTAGCTGCCTTAGCACTGGCAGGCTGAGCACCAGGGGCATGAACACCCCGGATGGAACACTGACAGCTTGAACAGCCGGACCCTGAACACTTACAGCTTGAAGATTGGGAGTCTGAACACTGACAGCTTGAATACCTGGACCCTGAACACTGGCAGCATGAATACCTGGACCCTGATCACTGACAGCATTGAATACCTGGACCCTGAACACTGACAGCATGAATACCTGGACCCTGAACACTGGCAGCATGAATACCTGGACCCTGAACACTGGCAGCTTGAAGACCTGGACCCTGAACACTGACAGCATGAATACCTGGACCCTGAACACTGACAGCTTGAAGACCTGGACCCTGAACACCGACAGCTTGAAGACCTGGACCCTGAACACTGACAGCTTGAAGACCTGGACCCTGAACACTGACAGCTTGAAGACCTGGATCCTGAACACTGACAGCTTGCAGACCTGGACCCTGAACACTGGCAGCATGAATACCTGGACCCTGAACACTGGCAGCATGAATACCTGGACCCTGAACACTGACAGCTTGAAGACCTGGATCCTGAACACTGACAGCTTGCAGACCTGGATCCTGAACACTGACAGCTTGAAGACCTGGACCCTGAACACTGACAGCTTGAAGACCTGGACCCTGAACACTGACAGCTTGAAGACCTGGATCCTGAACACTGACAGCTTGAAGACCTGAGCACTGGCAGCTTGAAGACCTGGACCCTGAACACTGACAGCTTGAACACCCGGACATGACCATTGGTGTGAACACCCACACCTTGAACCTGGATGCCACAGGACCTGAACCTGCTTACCTGGAGACTTATGACTGGCAGCACGAACACAAGGGGACTTGAACACTGGAAGCATGAACACCAGGGCACCTGAAAGCTGGCAGCATGAATACCAGGGCACCTGAACACTGGAAGCATGAACACCAAGGAATCTGAACACTGGCAGCATGAACACCAGGTTACCTGAACACTGGAAGCATGAACACCAGGGCACCTGAACACTGGCAGCATGAGCACCAGGGCACCTGAACACTGGAAGCATGAACACCAGGGGACCTGAACACTGGCAGCATGAACACCAAGGAACCTGAACTCGAAGTATGAACACCAGGGAACCTGAACACTAGCAGCATGAACACCATGGGACCTGAACACTGGCAGTATGAACACCAGGGCACCTGAACACTGGCAGCATGAACACCAAGGAACCTGAACACGAAGTATGAACACCAGGGAACCTGAACACTAGCAGCATGAACACCATGGGACCTGAACACTGGCAGCATGAACACCAGGGAACCTGAACACTGGAAGCATGAACACCAAGGAATCTGAACACTGGCAGCATGAACACCAGGTTACCTGAACACTGGAAGCATGAACACCAGGGCACCTGAACACTGGCAGCATGAACACCAGGTTACCTGAACACTGGCAGCATGAACACCAGGGGACCTGAACACTGGCAGCATGAACACCAGGGCACCTGAACACTGGCAGCATGAACACTAGGGCACCTGAACACTGGCAGCATGAGCACCAGGGCACCTGAACACTGGCAGCATGAACACCAGCAAGATGAACACTAGTGATCATTAACTACAGGAACCTGGGCCACCACATCCAACAACGTCGTTTCATGAACCTTCCTCCAGCGGTGTGTGTGCACTGCAGAGCTCCAGGGAGTGGTTGGTGGTGGCAGTTGGAGTGGGGCGGAAAGGTGAGAAAACCCCAGTCTGCTGGGCATGTAAATAAGGCACACACGCACACACAAAAAATTAATGAAAATAAAAAAAAAAAGGACGCTTCTCTTCCATCTCATTCTGTTCATTCCCTTGTCCCAACTCTTCTGCCTCTCCTCTAACCACCGTATTAAACAAAGACAAACAGAACGTGTAGTTAGGGTGGGGCGAGGAGAGGCAGAGTGAGTGCTGGTACAAAGACCCTTGGGGATCAGGGGGGGCAGAAGGCAGAGACCAGGTAAGAATGGGGTGGAGTGTTGGAATGGGATGGGAGGGAAGGAGACTACGTGGGAGGGGAGGAGAGAGTACATAGGATGGGAGGAGAGGAGAGAGTACATGGGATAGGACACCAGAAACAGTATGGGATACACAATAGAGAAGTTCAAGAGTGCATTGGACAAGTACCTACAAAGTGTACCAGACCAGCCAGGCTGTAAGGGGGCGGGCTATGTGGGCCTGCGGGCTACGGCTTCCAACAGCTTGGCCGACCAACGACCCACCACTCGCAAGAGCCTGGGTCGAAGCCCGTACTGTTGGGGTGAAGACCCCCCCGAAGACTTCACTTGGTGGTATTCAGGAGGGAGGAAATATTACGTGGGTGTCCATGGGAAAGTCAGATAACAGAAGACCTAGTGGTGTGTGTCGAGGTTTTCTGCAGGAGGACGGTAATGGAACTGTACCTCAATTATGTAGTTGGAGACAGGAGAGGATGTCAGAAGGCATCTCCCCACCCGCCACTCCCGCTGGCATATCACCCATCAGGAAAACAGCTGTGGAAGAACACTATACTACAGACTGGATGGACTGACGGGGATATTTTATTGGAAGGTAGGAATGGAAAAAGGCATTGTGATGTAATTACAACGGCTGGATGGTCTAGAAAATGAGTTCAGACGCCACCCTGATTATATTATTGACATAAGGTAATTGTGTATCCGTGTGTTTTAATCATATTGAAAGAGGAGACGATGGAAGAATATGGAGGGTGGGGGATGGGGGAGCGGTTATGGAAGGCACTTGTGGAGAGGCGAGAAATTATTCAAGAATGTGATAAGAATGGAGGAAGGGAAGGAAGGATGGATGAAGGAAAAACGGGCGGAGAAACAGAGAGGGTGAGGGAGGAAGGAAGATCTAGTGAAGGTAGGGAGGGAGGATGGGTTGACTGGAACCTACCACAGATGTGGGTTGGAGGAAGAGTCCACTTGATCATTATCATCACACAGTGCGGTGGGCGAGGCTGTCTGGTGGTGTGTACTGCCTTTGTCCAGCCGCGCCAGCGTGTCCTGTGTCCAGCCCCAGCCTTGTGCCTCACCTGCTGGCTGTTAGTATACTGTATCAATCATGTGTCGCCTCCTGTCCCCCGTTACCCTGTGTGAGGCCACATACACGCACCACCGTCCCCTGTGTGGCCAGTTACTCCAGTGTGTGGCCGCCTGTTCGCCAGTACCCCACTCTGTGGCCAACTGCCCTTCCCTAGCACAGCTTACGTATGGGGCCACCACCTTCCTCCGCTAGCAACCGGTCTGTGTGGCCACCTGCCCGCCGATGCCCCTCCCTGTGTAACCAGGATCTTGAGCCATTACCTCCCTGGTTAGGTCACTTGTCTCCTTTAAATGCCCGAGGCCCCACCCATCTGTGTCGTTACACATTAAGCACGACGGTACGACCGCTGGGAGTGCCATTATGTTACCCCATGACCACAACTGAACGATGACCTGCCTTTGTCCTTATCCTTTAAGGCTCGTTTAGGGGTCGCATCATCATACTTAAGGGTCGCAGCGTCGTACTCGAGGAGTTAACTGCTTGTCGTAGGAGGTCAGCTGCAGCCAGTGTTGTCACCCTCTTCCCTGGAGTACACACACACACACACACACACACACACACACATACAGCCGCACACGTGCTTCAGACTGAAGTGGGTAAACACAGAGAAATAAGCCGCGAAGTGATTTCTAATATCCCAGCTTGCATTGCTGTCACGAACACCCTACCAGCTCTGGTAGAAGTATGTTGAGGCTGAAGTCCCTCTCCCTTCCTGGCTACATGCGATATACAGGAGCTGGTCTCGCCCCCAACACCTGGGAAGATGATTTCTTGTTCGTCATAGTATGAGAACAGGGGAAGAGTTTTATGTACTGTGTATGGTGGACTCGTGCCATCTAAGTTACTGGCCACTGGATGATGGAGACAAGGACGCTGGATAATCTCCACAGGTTGTGTATACAGGACCTGGGGTCTCGAGACGAGAATAGCTGAGGCCAGACCACTGCAGCCCAGGTTGTATGTCCAAGAGAATCATAATACTGACACTCGTCTGGGAACCCGTGACAGTGGCTGGTCCAGTGATGTGTATATTATTCAGATCCTCTCAAGTTGAAAGGTTCAGGCGAGCTTCCTATGAATTTAAGATGGGAAGAAACTTAGTCTTGAATACCTCCAGGCTTAAACGTAGGCCATCTAACCCTATACTCATAAGCATGTTTTTGCTGCCGAGAGGCAGAGGTATTTCATCAACATCCAAAGTTTTCTAAAGCCTTTAATATACGAATGAAAAATGGCGTTAATGAGAGCAGGTTCGACATAACCTTAGTTTAAGAAGTAGGTCTTGCCGGATCTCTCTCTCTCTCTCTCTCTCTCTCTCTCTCTCTCTCTCTCTCTCTCTCTCTCTCTCTCTCTCTCTCTCTCCATTGGATGGTTCCTGAGATCAAACTTTCCATGGACTGGATGAAAACAGCTGAAGGCAATATGGCTCTTGTGATTAAAAGTGGATTCCTTCAGCGTGATGCTAAACAGACAAACAGAAGAAAGACATTTACTTGATGGCTCAGAGTGTGACGGAAGATGAAGGCTTTGCTGCAGTTACTGGAGAAGATTCTCGCGTAGCAAAACTACTCAGAGAATCTTCCATATGCACTGCAAAACTGTATGGTAGTCAGGCTACACTTAATATTAATGGAACAATCTTCTTTTCCTGAAG
Source organism: Panulirus ornatus (assembly GCF_036320965.1). Classification (NCBI taxonomy): domain Eukaryota; kingdom Metazoa; phylum Arthropoda; class Malacostraca; order Decapoda; family Palinuridae; genus Panulirus; species Panulirus ornatus. Next base: position 12,264,125 of record NC_092232.1, read on the forward strand.
CGAAATTCACAGTCTCCTCCGATTCCCAAGTTGCACACCGAGCCATAGCACACATCCTGTTGTTAATAGAGTCCAAGATTGGATTGGTAAGGATCCTCCCAAGAAATAAAGGGAGTAGAATTTTGCTGGTGTCCTGGACCATGTACGTATCACTGATATAATGAAGTATGAGATGCTGGGGTTAGAGCAGCCATATCTAGCAATTTACATACGAGAGCTGTGTCTCACAATGGTTTTCTAAGTGGATCGAAAACATTTAATATATAAAATGGTAAGCGAGATGGGACTTCGAAGCCCAGAAGAATAATAAGAAGCCACAGAGGAGGAGTGACTGTGTTGAAGTATGGGCTGGCGTTCCTCCTCCAGCAGGAATCACCATTTGGGATACAGATATTATTCAACTGAGGATTGGTTCTGCATAAGTGAATTATGGAGACGAGACGTGCCGCAGTGTGTGAAGCCTGCATGTGTGTAGTATATTACCCTGGAACATTGTACTGACGGAATAGCGTAAATATGGGAGTCCCAGAGTCAAATATGAATAATATAATAACTGTGGAAGGAATTATAGTAACGGAGAAATTTTTGGCAATAAGTCTGCAAACTTTGATGGACTGATAAATTATTTAAGGTAAACCAGTATATATATATATATATATATATATATATATATATATATATATATATATATATATATATATATATACACTGAGTCCACGGGGAAATGAAATACGATAAGTTCCCAAGTGCACTTTCGTGTGATAATCACATCATCAGGGGAGACACAAGAGAGAAATGTGAGTTGATATACAACGAAGAGACGTAGCTAGGACGCCATTTGGTAAACAGGACGTTTGAAGGAGAAATATAGTTTGGCTTGAGAAACTTGGTTCCTGGTCGCGAAAATTCGTAGTCGCTAAACAGAATCCTATTTCTTATGTTTTCCAAACATCCACTTGTAGATTTTACTGAAGAATAGCAAATCTTTTTTTTTTTTTTTTTTTTTAATGATGTACATTACCCAAGAGCAGATATTTTATTGAGGGTGAAAAACAGATATATGTTGAGGAGAGGAGCGGACAAGTCAAAAATGATTTATCCAAACCAGCTGGGAAGGTTGAAGGGAAGGTGTCGCCCGACAGAAGGGCCCTCGGATAGATGAAGGGAAAAGGTGATGAATGAAGTAGAAGATTATTTGTAAGACTGATGGTAAAGCTGATGTAGATAGGGAGGAATGGCGATGATGAAGCTGATGAAGTGGGGAAAAGATGGTGTGTTTATGTTTGTGCGTGTGTGTAAGTAGCGAGAGGTGTTTGTGTGCGCGCGTGTGTGTGTGTGTGCGCGCGTAACACTAGAGTACATCCTTCCTGCTGTAACTCTACACTTACATGATTTAGTGTATCCTGTTTCCGCCCACGTTCCCCAGTTCACTCGCGTCCTCTTTTCCCCCCCACTCTTATGTCTTCCCGTTCTCTCTAGCGTCTCTTATTTTACACTGTAGCCACATCATTGCCCCGTGGCGTCCTCCTCCGCACTCACATGGCGACGTATACTTTTCAGTCACGGACGAATCTGTGAGCCAGGGGAGTACAGAGGAACTCGAGCAGCAAGGCTCTTCCAAGGCTGTTTGTAAGTGAATGATATCAGAAACTCCCGTGTTAGTCTGGGAAGAGTTAAATGGTATACAGATAATTCAAAGCGGATGATTTGCCAATTGCCATTGTGATTAAAAATGAGCAAATATTTTAAGTCGTGGACTTGAATTCAACGAAGTATTTATCAAGTTTGTTCTTAAACGTATCTATAGCACTGCTTTCATCCGCTATAATTAGCACATTGTCCCATATGTTGACAATCCTGTTGAAGAAAAAGTACTTCGCCTCCTTCGAGGTAGAACTTTTGCCCACGAGTTTGTTGTATCCATTACTACGAGTGAAGTCAGACGAATCAAGTCTGAAGGAACGTGATGTATGTCGAGATTACCAGAGCCTTTGATCATTTTGAACACTTGTATTACATCACATCTTAACCCCCCTCTTTTTTTTTTTTACTTAAGCTAGATAGATTCAAGTCGTTTTAATCTGCGCTCGAAGATTTCTCTCCTTGTCCGTGAATCATATTTGTAGCTAGATGCTGTATTCCCTCTATTCTGTCTATGTCTTTTGATAGGATGACTAAAGATGAACACAAAGTTCAAGATGTGGACGAACCAACGAATTGCAAAGAGTAAGGAGGATTATCCTGGACTAGGATTCGAAGGCCTTGCCTGTGAATGCCAAAGTATTAGGTTCTTCCTTTTCACTGCCTCTGTGCCGCCCTGCTGACTTGGTTTTTGGTCATCAGAGATTATTTCGCCCAAGCCCTTTTCTTAATTTACCTTTTGCTGTACAGCAGAATTCACAGTGTAGTTTATCTTTTCGTTTCTACTACTGATATATAAAACTTTGCACTAATTGATATTAAAACTCATTTACCGCCTGTGATTGCACTAATTGATATTAAAATTCATTTACCACCTGTGACCCCCAGTTATCATAATGATTATAATGTACTAGTTGATTATTTTCAAGATAATTAGATGTCCATACTGATGAAACGATAGGGTAGGCGTGTCAAGAAATTATACCTGGGAAGCCGTGCTGGACTTCACCATACATACTGTGTGTGTCGGGCCTGTCGACACATCACAGTCACATGTAGCTCCTCCGGCTTCTCAAGATCCCCTCCCCACTGTGACTCCCGTGTAATCCTTTGGCGCGCTACCGCTCACAAGGATGAGCATGGGGGTGCACAGTAACCCACCACCAGCACAGATCAATCTGGATGTTGATATATGTATTATCAAAGGCTGATCCATATTCCGTAGTATCCTCAACACTCCACTGTCCTGATTAATTGCGCCCGCCGTACCACTGCCACCCATGGCCATAAAAAACTCTTCATCCACACTGGCTTTGAAATGCTTCCCATTTAATACACCTGGGTCAGTAACTACGTCAAGATTTCAGTTAGAAAAAACAAAGAAACAAACAAACATCGTCATTCCTCTCTCTCTCTCTCTCTCTCTCTCTCTCTCTCTCTCTCTCTCTCTCTCTCTCTCTCTCTCTCTCTCTCTCTCGCCGTCTGCCTGACCGCCCTACCATACCTCACTCTGTCTGAGGCTCTCTCTCTCTTCATCCTCGTCTTCCCCTCTGTCTGTCTCTCCCCGTCTTCCCCTCTCTCTGTGCCTCTCCTGTCTTCCCCTCCCTCCCTTTCTCTCCTCCCTCTCCTTTCATGTTCCATCGTCCCCTCAGCACCCGGGTACTGGGACAACTTCCTCCCCTTAGGGGGGGATCAAGTTTCCAATTATTTTTTTTTTCATCGCTGGAGTTGATTGATTGACAGTGCCAAGCTGTGGCCATGACCCGGGACCGGTCCCCACCCTGGACCGGTCCCCACCATGCCACGGGTATCCTATGTCACCGGGGAGTCCTGTTCTCATGTCTCTATCTGGCCATCGTACCTTGTGTTCTACTGTCTGGCCACCGTACCTTGTGTTGCTAGTGTGTGGCCACCGTACCTTGTGTTCTACTGTGTGGCCACCATACCTTGTGTTGCTAGTGTCTGGCCCCCGTACCTTGTGTTCTACTGTGTGGCCACCGTACCTTGTGTTGCTACTGTCTGGCCACCGTACCTTGTGTTCTACTGTGTGGCTACCGTACCTTGTGTTGCTACTGTCTGGCCACCGTACCTTGTGTTCTACTATCTGGCCACAGTACCTTATGTTGCCTGCGTGTGGCCACCGTACCTTGTTCTGCTAGTGTCTGGCCACCGTACCTTGTGTTGCTAGTGTGTGACCATTGGACTTTGTGTTACTACGATGGTGTCTCGTCAAGCCTTGCTTTTCATTAATGTTTTACATCGTTACAGAATCATCCTGAGGCTTCAGGAGTGACCTGTGCCGCTCAGTTGGCTTCAGGAGTGTCCTGTACCGCACAGGTGGCTTCAGGAGTGTCTTTCGCCGCCCAGTAGTCGTCGTCTTGTTGTGTTGTCCTCCTAATAGGACTCGTGTGTTCTTACAGGACGGTTGTAAGACCCAAGTATCGGCGTGTATAGCCCGTGTCGCCGTGGAGACGTCTTGTCATGTGGTGTATTGTGGGTGGGTGGAGGGTGGTGTGGCCGCCTGACACCCCGCCGTTGGAAGGCTGCGACAACACTTGTCGATATGTAATTTTTGTACGTCATTGGCTGGTGAGGGTGACCTGAAAGGAATGTCACGTGTAAATTTGTCGCTGTGTGTGTGTGTGTGTGTGTGTGTGTGTGTGTGTGTGTGTGTGTGTGGTGGTGTGTGTGCCGTCATGAGTGAGGTGGGGAGGGAGGGAGGCAGACGTGCTGGTGACGGGGGGCCGCCAGGAGGTGCGACGTAAACACATTCTTCCTCTGGATAATTTGGTTCTCCCTCCTCATCCCTCCCTTCTCCAGCCCTCCCTCCCTCCAGCCTTTCCTCCTCCAGCCCTCTCTCCTCCAGCCTTTCCTTCTCCAGCCCTCCCTCCTCAGCCCTTCCTCCTCCAGCCCTCCCCGTCTACCCTTTCCTCGTGAGCCCTTCCCCCTCTAGCCCTCCGTTATCAGCTTTTTTTTTATAGGTGGTAGTTAGAGAAGAAGAAGAAGGAGTTGGACGAGGAAAGACGTAGTTATGGAATGGAAAAGAGAGAGAGAGAGAGAGAGAGAGAGAGAGAGAGAGAGAGAGAGAGAGAGAGAGAGAGAGAGAGAGTATATATAGGCGTATGGTATCGACTGCCTGGTGCGTATGGAAGTTTTTTGGGAAACATGTTTTTTTTGCTGCCGTAATTATATCACCCCGGCAGACTTCGGGGGGTTGCATGTTGTGCTGTTTCACAACTCGTCACGTCAAGGAAGGATAAGGAGCTGAGCTAAGGTGAGCTGAGCCTTGTGTATTGTGGACACCGATGGATGGCTGAGGGGTTCCCTTAGTGCTTTGAGGCTGCGTGGGAGCCAAAGGTGTTTCGCGTTTGTACTACTTCCAGCCTCTGCCATACTCTCTGTGCTGCCAGTTGGTGTGATTTGTAGTCGGCCACGTTGTTCATCGGTGTTTTCAACGGGTCGTTGAGTCATACATTGTGTCGTCTGTAGTTTCATCATGCGAGTTTCGATGAAGAGTTGTGTAGGTGTAGGGTGAGTAGGTTAGGGTAGGTTTCATCATGGCTTCACCAGGGGGAACTCTTGGCTCTCCGCTAAGGTACCAGCATCTGGACGGACGGACTAGTCAGGGGGGGTCACTTTGCCTTGGGTGGTTCTTCTGCAAGTATGATTCGTTATCACACTTCGTAGGGACGGTAGAGTGTGATCCAGGATTTAGCATCTCTTGTGGTATGCTGTCCTAGTCTCCCTTTTCGAGGAATGTTAAGTTCTGTTTTCCCACCGCTACTTTATGGGATTTGTTTTTTTTTTTGATGTATATGTTTTCTTAGTCCTTTTCGAATTTGTTTTGATTCAGTTAGTCACCGCCTTTACGAGAAATGTGGGTTCAGGGATTGATTTGTGAGAGACGACTATTTGTCGTGGACTTAGATGTCCATACTCATCTTTCCAATGGGAGGAGGAATGTCACCCCGTGTAAGTTATGAATAGTGTTAGTGATGGGACGCTTCCCTGTGGAACCCCGCGCGCCCAGACGGGGGAAAGTTTGGCATTGTTGCCGAGTTGAGGATAACTGTAGGAGTTGGTCCAGTAGTCCCTGAGTTCCCACTTTGTCGAAGGCTTTGTTTACATCTCGTTGTGTCGCTATGCAATATATTCCTTTTTCCTTTGGAAATAGAATTTTTTTCCCCTGCTACACGCAGTTGTAGAGGTGAGGTTTTTGCCCCTCCGGAAGCCATATTGATATGGGTTGTACAGGTAGTAGTTGTTTGCTAGGTCCTCTATCAACCTATGGTTCCTTTTTCTTTCTTAGAGTTTTTCCGGGACTTTTATAGGTAGGAGATTGAACGATAGTTCATCGGGTCTGGTTTTAACGTTTGGGGAAAGTAACCGGAGTGTAGCGTAGCGTGGTAGATGGTAAGAAGGTACAGGAGGCCCATCTGGAGGTAACAGGTTGACTTTTCTCTTACCTGATTTACCCTTGGACGTTGTTGCCAAATATTATATCACGAGTGGTAAGGGCTGGAGAATACGAGCCTAGGTGTTGTGCACCAAAGAGGTGTTTCAGTTTCCTTACATTTCGGAGTGTGGTGGTCACGGAGGAGGGTGGGAGGTTTGTTGTGGTATATTTAGAGATAAAATCACCGATGATATAAGCTGGTTCCGGTAGCCTGGGGATCTTGTAGTCACCTGGTAATATGAGGCGTCCCTTCCTGAAGGGTGGCTGTGAATGTAGGTTTTTTTTTTTTCTGTGATATTGATAGAAGCCAAGGAAGTTATTTATTTTCCTGGTAAGGAATAAGAGAAGTGGATCATGGAAAATTTAGGAGTTGTAGACCTTTCGTCACGGCTTTGGCCACTCGTAAGTGATGTTGTTTGCTAAGTTGACATGTAGTGAGGCCTGGAATTTTCCGATGTATAATGGTTTAGGAAACTGTGGCTGTTTATCAGGATAACCTTCTCGTTTGTTAATCTATTAAGCGTTTATCAGGTCAAAAGCGTCTTGTTTACCCCCAACCCTCGCCTCCAGCCCTCCCCACAAACTTTCCCCTCTCAAGCTCTCCCTTCCTTCTTCAACCCATCCTGTTGTTTTTTTTTCTCTCTTATCCATTCCCTTTTTCGTTTTTGCTTTCAAACACTCCCTTATATATTATAAATCTCGGGCTTACTCTCCTTTCTTCCACATCTCGCTGCTTATCTTCCTTCCTCAACTTTATACAACTCGGTAGCATCACAGTCTCACCTGTTGGGTTTACTTAGCTTTCTTCCTCCTCCTCCTCCTCCTCCGGTATCCACCTTACAAGACTCCCTCCCGTGTTCCCTTATGTTTCCACCCCCTTCCTCTCCCCAGGCCCCTGACTCTCTTACCCGGGGTCTCCTCCATGTTGTCCGTGTGTGACTGAGACTGTGTCCACCAGTAAGGTCCCATCACGGATCTGGTCCCTAGACGAGGTGACAGCGTCATCAGACCAACCGCCTGAGACCCAACACACCTGGGGTTGGTAATGTCTTTTGTGGGGAGGGTCAGTAGTGGTGGTGACGTGCTTGCAAGGTGTTGATGGACAAACACAATAGTGAGGGGGATTTGTATTCGGGCTCGTGTGTGATATTATCCTGGTCCTCCTGCCGTCCTGGGTGTCTCTCCTGCTGGGGCACGGATACTCCTGGGATTGAGGCGAGATCTCTGTGATCGTCCAGCAGAGGGAGGTGCAGCCGGTGTACTGCCTAGGTCCCACCTCTCAGGGTGTGTTCTTCAGCACTGCCAGTGGTGGAGGTGCCCGAGGGAGGACCCGGATCAGCTTACATTGGTCTCCGGTGAGATCTTTTGGTTGGGGAGCCCCGCCTTGCCCAAGAATCGGTTGGTATTAACATGAATGATGCGCAGTAGACTGAAAACTTAAGGAATTCTTGTCCTGAAGCCTACGTCACCAAGTGCCACGTATGTCCTGAGGAAAAGAAACTTTAATGATAGTTTTCGTGAAGATTATTTTCATGATTACTTTGCAACGCAGACTGAACCATTGAGTAACGTGTTTCCATGAACTTCCCGGGTATGAGACTTTCCTAGTAAGACTTTCGTATGCATAGCCAGTAACTCGTAGTCGTCTTCCGCAAACCAATAAGATATCTTTTAAGAACTGAGAATGAAATATAATTGGTTGTTCAGTGCCGAAAAATCCTTCACCTTTATACTTACAGACTCTCCTTATGTTCTGGCATGGTTTGATGCCGTCCACCTGACGCAGTGGACTGGATTATCGGACGGCCTCCTGTGGTTCTGATAGACCGAGGTTTGTTTTGGGTGCCCATCGCCCCAAGCACCAGCGTTCTTGTTGTGTTACCGTTGTGAGTGGTGGTGGTGGTGGGTCAGCGACGCTCGGTGTGTCTCCATGGGACAGTAATCCAGTACGGTGATCAAGGTGCAGGGTGTTGGGATTTGACTGATGAGCGGTGGTTGCCGGGCTGGTGTTGGTGTGGCCCGAGTGGATGGTGGCACGAGCAGCCCCGTGATGAAAGGAGGTAACGTATGATAAGTTTGATTAGGAAGGTGGTCGTATAGTAAGTATTAGAGTATATGTTTTTCTTTTTCAATAACTCCGTCAGGAAGGTTACAGATATGTCTTTCTTTCCCAGGTATGTTGCAGTGACGAGGGTGTACAGTTGATGGTGTTCGTCTCCACCAGGTGATGTGATCTGTATGTTTCGTCTAGTCTGACACCTTCCACGACCCCCTGTGTCTTATCTTCGCCGATAGCGTGATAGCTCTTGTACCTGTCCAGTCTCACTCGTGTGTCCCTTTTCGTCCTGTCTTTTTGTTCGTTTTACTCACGTCTCATTTCTCTCTCTCTCTTCCCTTATGTCTCATGGCTTTGCCTCTTGTATCCCCCTATCTCGTTATCTCTGTGTATTTTATTTTTCTTTCTACCGTTTCCTTTATCTCATTAATTGTTATTACGTCGTACCTCCCTGTTTTCACGGTCAGTTGCCGTCACTTACCTGTCTTTCCTCTGTACCTGTCTCTAACACCATACTGTCTATGTGTCCCGGGTCCGTTACTCTCAGAAAACGGCGACTTGCTCCAGGACTGTAATACCAAGGATGATGTTTTAAGTACCATTTTTTCATCGGTATGTGCTGGTATCTGACCCAGTGGTTGCGGATGGAATAATCCTGTACGAGGGAAAAATTGGCTAATTTAAACTCTTGACTCAACTCAGGTGAAGCCCTTAATTCAGCGTCCTTTTTAATGTATTTTTTGCCCATGATTCTGTCTTTTTTTTTTTTAAGTTCCTATTATTTTAATCCCACAATTCATCATCTTCACTCTTTCATTGTGAGTCTCCTCCCTAGAGTCTCCTGCTGCCGTTCATAGATTAGCATGTGTTTTCCACTCACAGTATTTGATAAGATTATCATGTCATTATGCATTCCTTACTGCAATGTGCTGCTCCGTCGCCCCGGAGGGAGTGGTGGCTGGGGAGGTGGCCTTATGCTTTATTATCTTGTCTCTGTCTCAGAGGATTAGGACCTCTGGATATTATTACGGTCGTTAAGCAAACACGATCATGTAGCAACGGGTGTTTTGTTAACTTTTACCCGTGTCTGTCTGTCTTTATCCTGTCTCTTTCCCTTATTCTCCTACCGTCCATTTATATTCTCCTCTGTCATTCTCTTTTTTTATCATTCCTCATCTGCTGTGTCTTGTGCCTCCCTATATTTCATCGCACCTTCGAAACGTAACATTTCTCCTGGTCTTAGATTATTTCCCGTGTATCTAATGCCCGTGTTGTGTGCCGCGTGTCCCCCCCGTGTAAGCTCAGCCTGACCCTGCAGACGGTGGAGGACGGGCTGGCTGTACCCACAGGTTTGGGGCTCTGGCGACCCTGATGTGTGCTGACCACTGTTGACAACGACAAATTTATTGTGTTGTGTACCCTGGCGGCGGGTGTGGTGCTGTGGGGAGGAGGGTCGACGACCCAGGGAAGGCCGTGCGACGACCATGGCTGTTATGATGTTCTTAGGGACGATAGCTTGCCAGCCAGGTGTCCACGTCTCCCCGTCCCGTCCTTTTCCTGCACTTTCGTTCTCTATTTTTCCCTCTCACTGCCAGTCTTTTCCTCACCCCACCTTCACTCTCTCACAGCTTACCCGCCTTAGATTTGTTTCCGTTTTCCACCTTTCCCTACCACTTAATATTTCCAAACCCATGTCGTCGTCTCCCTTTCCCTCCCGCGCACACACAGTGTATGGCGTTGGTGAGCTATGCATCTCCATAGAACTCCTCACACTGACCAGGTTAACGCATCATATTTAAGGTAGAGTCCGCAGGAAGCAGGACGCCCAGCACCCTCCCTCCTACACTGAGATGTAAAGTCGTACACACAGCGTCTCGATGGTAGTGATGACCAGGTCAGCCGGGATCATGTACCAGGCAACAAACAGGCTAAGGCCACGGAAGCTCGCCTAATCAGTGGTCGTGGGGCCTCCCCTGGAGGAGGTTCGTGTCTTACACCATTTTCACCTCCCTGTTTCCGCACCCTCGACCACCACGGTGACATCCCCCCCCCCTCCACACACTCTAGCAGAGGGCCCCACACACCCCCGCCCCACGGCCCTGCCACACGCCCATCAAGCTGTGCCTCATGCAGCGCCAGATATTAACCCGGCTGATAGGACGTAATGTGTTTTGGGGCGGCCCTGTTAGGGAGCCGGATATTGTGGCTCTCTCCAACCGCGGTTGCTGCTCTCCCCCCCCCCCCCCCCCCCCCCACACACACACACACACACACACACACACACACACACACACACCGTCCTCCGCCACCTCACCCTCCCTCCTGCTGACGCTCCTATCACCGCCCACCACCTCTGCTTACACCACCAGCACCATAACTCTCCCCTGCTGACGCTACCGCCAACCCTCACCACCACCACTCCTCCCTGCTGACACTACCAGTATCTCCCTCCTGACACTGACAGCATCGCTCACCATCACCGCCTTCTCCCTGCTGACCTTAGGCAGTACCGCCCACCACCCTGCTGACACGAGCAGCACCGCCCACCGTACCCATGAAGGTACCCACATAAGACTAGGTTTCCAGGATATTCAAGTTTGCACCGTAGCAAATTGTTCTGGATATCTAGCCTAGCCAAGCCTAGCTTAGCTTATCCTTTTAGCCTAGCTAAGCCTAGCCTAGCCTAGCCAAGCCTAGCTTAGCTTATCCCTTTCTCTTTCGTCGGCTGTTAGGTGAGAGGGGTGACTTAGTTCATGTTGTTAGTCTTGCTTAGGAAGACCTGTACCACGTCAATGGTTCCTGTGGACTTTTAACAACTCAGTTGTTGATACGAGACTAGTATAGCCCAGGTGCACCACCTGACCTTCCTGTTGTGCCACACCAGTCGTGGGGGGTTGTACCCATGGAGGCCAGACTACCCTCGCCTGTAGAGGATGTAAACGTTGTTGGTGTTGTTGTCTCTGTTGTTTTGCACGTTGGGCAAGGAAGGGTTTTACAGTGGTCGTCCTAGTGACGCCTGCCCACCGTCTCCTGTCTCTCCTCTCACCACACCACACCACCTCTCCCTTCCTCATCCTCACACCGCCTTACCACCCCGTCTCCCCCACCTGCCATCCCGCCCTCGTAAAACACCGTTTCGCTCCACTAATTAAGGGAGTTGGCTGGTGTTTGTCTGAGGGATTACAGTGGCCACCTGTTAGGGGGTGGGGAAAAAAACGAACCATGTCGAGATGATGGTGGATTCTGTCAGTGGCTGAGTCTTGGTGAAAGCGAGGAGGTGGGAGTACACCCTCATTACTGACGTTGATTACAAGATCACACATCGCCACAGTCGACGTCGCTTGTCTTGCCCAGTTTGAGGAAGATTATATACAGTACTGGAGCTTATGACCTGTGGCAGCAATCTTTTGTTTTCTTTTTGTTTTGGAATAGTTTCCTTAAGGCTGTTTGTCAGTCTGTGGGTTGGTGGTGAGCAGGCGAGGCGCCAGGCTAGGTCAGGACCCGCCTGCAGCAGGTGTCGCCGTACTAACAGGTCATCTGGGCATGTCCCCCGTACCCATCACAACACACGGTCTTGTGTAGTGACAGACACAGGACCAGGTAGAGGCAGGGAAGAACCATCTCTGAGGCTTGCTTACCTCACCTCCTCAGAATGGTGAGGGAACATAAAGTTGTCTGTCAGGTTCCGCAGAACAGAGCATATTAATCCCCCAGAACAATATAGAGACAAGCCATGGAACGTCCTTCATATAGGCCACCTTACAGGAACTGAAATTACGTAAAATAAATAAGATCTCACGTATAAGTGGCTTGCTAAACAAGTCAAGTGCAGTATTTGTGGCCTTCACTGGAACACACACACACACACACACACACACACACACACACACACACACACACACACACACACACACACGACCATGTGAATAGTGAGGTACGGATCCCAGATTACAACCTGCACATATAGGACCTGGCTGGAAGATCATGTGAAGGAGATGGACTGTATATACCCGATACAAATGATGTGGCAGAAGCGCTCGTTGTCAGGATTGAAAACCCAAACCTGGTCATTATGCAGAGCCTCACGAATTTGCTGAATAACTAAGAAACATCGAATCATTTTTTCGACCTCCATGGAAACCCAGTTCCAAATGTAATTGGAGATAAGGTTCAACTCCTTCTGTGTGCGGAGGAAATCAAAAGCAACACAATACCGGACAGACGCAGACGTTATCATAAACCAGATGAATAATGTGAAAGATCTTCAAGTAATGATGACTGACGATCTAACCTGCGAACACAGCAAAACAACGGTTGTCTCATGCAGACGGATGGCAGGCTGGATCCTGCGGACCTTCAAGACAAGGGAAGTAAAACCAGTGATGGTATTATTTGAGGAATTAATATTTACATGATTCGATCAGTGTTACGTTCTAACATTGCCTTACAAGTCGGAAGAAATTGCGGATTTAGAATGTGTCCAGAGGTCTTTCACTGCGTCTTGTCTCAAGAAAGTGTCCCGTGGTAGGGAAGTGTCTTGTGTTAGTCTGTTGACTTTTGATAGGGAAGTGTCTTGTGTTAGGGAAGTGTCTCGTGTTAGAGATGTGTCTTGTGTTAGGGAAGTGTCTGGTGTTAGGAGAGTGTTGTGTTAGGAACATGTCTTGTGTTAGGGAAGTGTCTTGTGTTAGAGAAGTGTCTTGTGTTAGAGAAGTGTCTTGTGTTAGAGAAGTGTCTTGTGTTAGGAAAGTGTCTTGTGGTAGGCATGTGTCAGGGAGGGTGACAGGTTGGCCATGGTCAGTGTCTATCCCTTGTGCTCCCTGCCTGGGAAGCGCCACTACCCCGCTCCTGCTAATGATATTGTCTACACTAATTAGATCCTGGGCGACTGCTGGTGTGTGTGTGTGGGGCGTCCCTCACAGCTCTCCTTACAGCCCTCCCCAGGGTCATGCCACACTGCCCTCCGCTGCCCCATCAGTAGCGTGTGTGTCTGGCCCAGCGTGTATAGTGTGGTATGTTTGTTTACTAGCACCATCATGGTGGGGAATGGCCGTCTCCCGCACCCTACGTGTATGTTCGGGAAAAGATGGTCGTATGTCCTCATTATCACTTGATGTAGATTGTGATGGAGGAGGCAATAAGAGTTTGGTGAGGGTTGAGGAGTGAGGGAGTGTGGAGGAGGACGCAGGAGCCATACTTAGTGAAGTATAGTGGATGACGCCACGGGTGTATGGCGAGGGCAAGGGATTTGTGGATTGTGTGTGTGGTGGAAGACGCAACAGGTCTGTGGCGAGGTTGGGTAATGGTTTTTTTGGTGGAGGACGCAACAGGTGTGTGGCGACGCTTGGTTGTAGTGGAGCAGATGTATGGCTGGGAGTTGGAGTGCCGGTGAAGCAGGTGTGTGGCTTGGGGTTGGAGTGTGGTGGAGCATGGCTCTAGCGTGGGGTTGAGTGAGATGGAGCAGGTTTGTTGCTTGGGGTTGGAGTGTAGTGGAGTAACCGTGTGGCTAGGGGTTGGAGTGTGGTGGAACATGTGTGTGGCTAGGGGTTGGAGTGTGGTGGAGCATGTGTGTGGCTAGGGGTTGGAGTGTGGTGGAGCATGTGTGTGGCTAGGGGTTGGAGTGTGGTGGAGCATGTGTGTGGCTAGGGGTTGGAGTGTGGTGGAGCATGTGTGTGGCTAGGGGTTGGAGTGTGGTGGAGTATAGTATGGAGGGTCACCGTTACCACACCCCTAGCTCGCTACCGCCAACATAATGCACTGGATCAGTGCCTGTCTGGACTGATTTTCTTTTTCACTCCAAACTCTCTCTTGCAAACACACTAGGCACGTACTGGTAAGTAAATAATTACGCTAATGTAAATACGTATCTCTTGTGTTTTCCGCCATACCAGCCATAAAGATAGGTGTCCCATTACCCCGTTCTCCCATTCTTCCTCTTCCTAATGCTCGTACGTCAGGGGGTGTATGTAATATACAGAAGCCTGGTGTGTCCTTCTCCCATTCGTTAATATCCTATGTATCGTCTTCCCTCGTTTTGTCGTCACTATCATTAATATCACTTTCGTGTGTTGAGCATGATCCCCAGTGATGTCATAGCTTCGCGTGGTCACCTTCCTCCTACTGCTCATGATCACGACCATCAGGAGGTCACCCAGGCCAGTATGTTCACCCAGGAGCACTTTACAGAGAGGAGCCTCACCTGCCCCATTGTGTGGCGCCTGCTATTGCAGTATCACCTGGGAACACGTACCAGCCGAGTGCCAAACATACAGGAGTATCAGAGGCAAATATGACGTGTAACTAAGGAAAGGCATAAAGTATTAAGAGATATTTTGGTCAGAAATTTTAAGTGTAAATAGACTGATGATTTTTTTTTTTTTTTCCTCTAATGAAGCCAAAATATAAAATCTTATGTAAACATTTTCAAGTTTTTAGATATTTCTTAAAGGAAGCCAAGATGTATTAATTGAATGTAAACAGTTTTAAGTTTTAATGCATCTCTTTCATGCTATGAAACGCTGAATAATCATTAGGTTCTTGCACTTTACATATCCACAAAGTCATACCAAGCAGGCCAGGACCCACCAGGAGGCCAGTCCTGGCTCTAGAGTAGAAGATACGTATAAGACAGATAGATAAAATAGATAAACGTTGATAGATTGTATGCTGGGAAATTTTGTATTGCCACATGTTAGTTTGCAGACGAAGATGAGATATACTGATACGCCATCGTTGGTAGATCCTCACACATACAAGTATGGGTGCTGGGAATAATGTATGTGATGCACCATTTGGGAGAAGTGGTTATGTGACGCTCAGGTTTGCATGTGTGGTGAATTGAGGACATTAAAAGAGCAGAGGCGAGACGAGACAAGAGAAGATATGGTAGTGGAAACTTCAAACCTCAACAATTGATATGGTAACGTAGAGTGAGAACTGGAGTTCAGTAGCTAAGAACCAGTGTTTTGTGGTGAGAGTGTCTGTGAGATTTGCTGTGAGGGAGCGGGGACAGAGGTGTCTCTCGCCTTAAACACAAAGGGAATGATTAGGAAGAGGAAAGAATGCCAAAATAAATGCCCCAAAAGAGAAGGAGCTTCGAGATATACATTGACGTAGATACAGAGGGCAACACTTCAGCCATCCAGCAATTACAACGGATGAGAGAGCAAGAAACGACACCAGGATCAGAGAGGAGGAACTGATAAACTTCGAAAAGAATATGTTGTAGACAAGGCGGGAGAAAATCCGTAACTTATCCAGTAATTCATCAGGAGTCAGTCCGTCGTTAAAGAGCAGCTAATCAAGCTGGCTAAGGGATTCAGAGGAAGGAATTGTAGAGGATGGTGGAAGGAGACATTAAGAACTTGCAAAGGGACCTGAATAGACTCTAGTGTTGGTCTGTGATTGAGAAAGACTTTGGAGTGGTCTTCGTTCCTAACCTGTCGTTGCCAGAGTCCTTCACATTTAGGAAGCAGTGAAGGAGGCTAGCAGTCCGCTGGCAAATGCTGGGGTAGCCTGCAAGCTTAAGGATAAGGGAATGATTAGCGAGCTGTTCATATCGTACAGTAGGCCAAATTTAGAATATGCTTCTCGTCTTTGGCCACCGCACCTAAGGTAACGGAGAGCTAATAGAGGTCCAGAGAAGGGAGACAGAGATGATAACACAATGATGAGAGCTGAGTTATAGGGTAAGGCTGGAGGCTTTAAAAATGCCCACCTTGAAAGAGGGAAGAGTGAGTGGTGACCTGATCGCAACTTCGTTTTTAAAACAGACTGATGTCGTAGACAGCGAACAGGTCTTCGAGATATGAAAAGATAGAGTAACCAGAAGAGATTAACATGTACGTGGTCAAGAAACTTGCTGGAGAATATGTAGAGAAGTGCTTTTATACTACGAGTGGTTAATGCAGATATCATACATAAGTTTAAGACGTATGATCATGGAGAATGTTCACGAGATCAGGGGATACGAGAGTGTAAACCCTCCACCCTCCCCGTTCAGTGCAAATGGGTGATTACACTATAAACTCCCTGCTGCTTTTTCGGCTGTGCCTTCCCCCGTCCAGTTTTCCCCCGCCTCCGCCTTCTCTCTCTCTCTCTCTCTCTCTCTCTCTCTCTCTCTCTCTCTCTCTCTCTCTCTCTCTCTCTCTCTCTCTCTCTCTCTCTCTCTCTCTCTCTCTCTCTCAGAAAAGAAAAAAAGGGTTTGACGTCATGAGCCAGGGTTGGGGGAGGAGGTCAGTATGTCCGAGTAAAGTAAGATGGGTTAGGGAGGGAAGAAGAGCTCTTTGGAAGACAGATGGGAAGGAAGGCTGGGCCGCGGGGGGCGAGAGAGAGAGAGAGGGACACTGTTGTGGATGATGGCTTGCGGAGGGGGTGGGTTGCGCGGGCGGGCGAGGCTGAGTTACATTTACACTGACACGTGAGGAGATCGACCAAAGGTCTAGGGGACGTGGACATGATTACCGGGGGGAGATGGCAGGAGCTGCTAACCAGTGTGTCGTACGAATCTCCCCACCTCACCCCCACGTAGTGTGCTACACAGAACCTGAGTTGTATGCCACACGAATCCCTCGGTCGTGTGTCACGAGAACCGCCCAAGTAGTGCGACACGTAAATTCCCCTTATTTGTGTGTCACACGAATCCCCTCGAAGTGTATGCCTCGCGAACCCCCATTAGTATACCACACGAACCCCCTCAGTAGTGTGGCACACGAACCCCCTCAATAGTGTGGCGCACGAAACCCCTGTCAATAGTGTGGCACACGAACCCCCTCAATAGTGTGGCACACGAACCCCCCTCAATAGTGTGGCACACAAACCCCCTCAATAGTGTGGCACACGAACCCCCTCAATAGTTTGGCACACAAACCCCCTCAATAGTGTGGCACACGAACCCCCCTCAATAGTGTGGCACACGAACCCCCTCAATAGTGTGGCACACGAACCCCCCTCAATAGTGTGGCACACGAACCCCCTCAATAGTGTGGCACACGAACCCCCCTCAATAGTGTGGCACACAAACCCCCTCAATAGTGTGGCACACGAACCCCCTCAATAGTTTGGCACACAAACCCCCTCAATAGTGTGGCACACGAACCCCCCTCAAGAGTGTGGCACACAACCCCTCAATAGTGTGGCACACGAACCCCCCTCAATAGTGTGGCACACGAACCCCCCCAATAGTGTGCACACTAACCCCCTCAATAGTGTGGCACACGAACCCCCCTCAATAGTGTGGCACACGAACCCCCCTCAATAGTGTGGCACACGAACCCCCCTCAATAGTGTGGCACACGAACCCCCCTCCCCCAGAAGTGTGCCACGCAAAGCCGCATTAGCACGGAACACAAACCCACACGTAGTGAAACCTGACCTGACGTCTACGCTGCATGTACTGAGGGAAGATAGAGAGAGTTGTGTCAGTAAGGGAAATTTGTGTGTCGTCCCCAGGATGGTGTGGTGTGGTGTGGCGAGGCTGGATGGAAGGCCTGGAGGCAAGACCACTCACACCAGGTTCCAAGGGAAACAGGGTATAAGGGTTACAAAAAGATGGAGTGTATATCAGAGGGAGAGGAGTAGCTTTCTACCACACGCAGGGTATATATATATATATATATATATATATATATATATATATATATATATATATATATATATGATAAGATTAAGCAGGCTTTACACGTTGCCACACGTCTGATAATTTCAACATGAATATTTAAGGCAATGATGATGTAAGAAAGATTGTCTCTTGTCATTTTCAGTCTCTCTCTCTCTCTCTCTCTCTCTCTCTCTCTCTCTCTCTCTCTCTCTCTCTCTCTCTCTCTCTCTCTCTCTCTCGACGAGGAGGTTGGATGTTCGTAGTGATGGGTCACACATACCACCACATACATGAGTCATAAGCTGTCGTACCAGTGTGTGTGTGTGTGTGTGTGGTGTGTGTGTGGATGGGCGCGAGGCTGAATATATTTATTTTCTGGTGGTGTTTGGTGCGGTGGTGGTGTTGATGATCGTCCGTTTTCTCGTGGCGAGGAAAATTGCTGGCGATGATCTGGCCAGCGAGAAAGTTCATGTCTCCCGTTATGGTGAAGTTCGCTACCGATGTTTGGACGCTGTGTTGAGTGTGATGTTGTTTCTTCCCCGTGGTGTGCAAAGTTGTTATTGATGTTTTGCGTCCGGTGGAGGCGTAGCGTTTCTCGCGATATCGAAGTTTGAAGTTATTGCTTATGTTAAACCATGGCGGAGTCTGAAGTTTGGCAACTGTGTCGAAGTTGTTGCTCATGTTTTAGGGGTGAAAGTTGTTCATGTTTCGCTCTGTATTGATGTTGTTATTAATGTTGTTACTTATGTTACTAATTTTACGCAGTTTATCTCAGTGTACCGTTACTGCTGGTTATCTCAGCGTACCGTCACTGCTGGTTAGTCTCAGTGTACCGTCACTGCTGGTTATCTCAGTGTACCGTCACTGCTGGTTATCTCAGTGTACCGTCACTGCTGGTTATCTCAGTGTACCGTTACTGCTGGTTGTCTCAGTGTACCGTTACTGCTAGTTATCTCAGTGTACCGTTACTGCTGGTTATCTCAGTGTACCGTCACTGCTGGTTATCTCAGTGTACCGTTACTGCTGGTTATCTCAGCGTACCGTCACTGCTGGTTGTCTCAGTTTACCGTTACTGTTGGTTATGTCAGTGTACCGTCACTGCTGGTTATCTCAGTGTACCGTCACTGCTGGTTATCTCAGTGTACCGTCACTGCTGGTTGTCTCAGTGTACCGTCACTGCTGGTTATCTCAGTGTACCGTTACTGCTGGTTATCTCAGTGTACCGTTACTGCTGGTTATCTCAGTGTACCGTTACTGCTGGTTATCTCAGCGTACCGTCACTGCTGGTTATCTCAGTGTACTAATATGTCCTGCTGAACGGCAGTCCACTGCAGTTTTCACGGTGACACCTCGCATGTACTGAGCCAGGCAGCTGACCATGCGCCGTGAGGGCTACTGTGATATGTGTGTGTGTGTGTGTGTGTGTGTGTGTGTGTGTGTGTGTGTGTGTGTGGTAGGGAAGTGTGGCGGGAGGTCGGCCGGGAGGGGCACAGAGGGCGCCCTCCGCTTCTCTCCAGCCTGAGTGGAAGATTTGTTTAGAGGAACACATTACTCGTGTTGGATCTGTGGGAGTGGCGCCTCTCACTTTACCTCTGTTTGCCTGTTAGAGAGAGAGAGAGAGAGAGAGAGAGAGAGAGAGAGAGAGAGAGAGAGAGAGAGAGAGAGAGAGAGCACGTGTGTGTAACCAGTTTTTGTGTGTTTGCGTGTGTGAGTGAGATTGAGAAATGTGTGCCTATCCATGTTTTTGTTTGATGCGCGTATTGTTAATTTCCTTTTGCGTTTTTAGTGACTTGTTTGTACAATATGAGGAGAGAGGTCTTCACGCGTAGAGCACCCCCATCCCTTGAATTTTCTTCTCCATTGCTGAGATTATGCTACACAGCAGAGCGAGCGCGTAGTGCTTCACGCTGGAAGACATTGTCAAGTCGTATGAGATGCTTGTTATCAGGTTTTGTGTGTGTGTGTGGGGGGGGGTGAAGAGCAGCAACCCCTGTGTATGTGTGCTTGTGCAAGTTGAATGTGTATATACTTGAGCGTGAATGTATGTTTACATTCATGCTTGTGTGTGTGTGTGTGTGTGTGTGTATTTGAGAAAGGAGAGTTAAATCTGGCGGGAGAGGGAACTAAGTTTAGCTTCGTGACGTGATGTTAATATCTGGTGCATACCTGGTGCAATCTTCAGGGGTCTTCATCACCACAGCCCAGGCTGGGCCTAGGCTGTTGGCTTTGGTCGTTGGTCGACCAAGCTGTTGGAAGCTGTAGCCTTCAGACCTACATAACCCCCACAGCCTGGCTGGTTTGGTACTCTTTGTTGGCACTTGTTCAATACACTCTTGAATGTCTCTACTGTGCCTCCCATCCTGTTTCTGATGATACCTAGCGAGGTGTGGAAGAGTTTTAGGCCACCTGTGTTGCCCCTTTTGATGCATATCGCACCTTTGGGGTTACAGAGGTAGTATTTTGCAAAGTCCTCTATGTCTGTCGTGCCAGTAGGGTGTTATATCCCGATGTAAGTTTGGAACCATAACTTCTAGGATTTTCCAAGGATAGATAATGCGCCCTAGGAAGTGTAGCCTCAGAGATTTCAGCTATTCCCAGTAATATAGGGTCCTTTACCACATTAATATGGGCTGTGAAAGATCTCTGAACCACTTTCTTATTCCCCATTTTCGCCCGTCTTGTAGAGTGATGGTAAGACGCAACAAATAACTAAAGCCTTGAATAATAGTGATATTAGTTTTTCTTCCCTTGTCTTGAAGGTCCGCAGGATCCAGGCTGCCATTCTTCTGCATGAGGCAGCCGTTGTTTTGCTGTGTTCGTCGTGTTAGACGTTATTACTCCGAGATCTTTCACATAATGCAATTGGTTTATGATAGTGCACATGTCTGTGGGTCAGTTTCAGACTCTCAGATATTATGCCAGAAACTATACCTCTTCTCCAGAGGTGTAAAGACTGAGTTCCAAGAGCGCGGGCCTGGGACTGAGTGCATGGGCATAATCTCTATGGGTCTCGCGAAGTCTTGTGGTGAGGTGGTGGTGATGTCGTCTTCGTGTACACTTAGGGTGTTACTCTTTAAGAAGTCTGCTGGGTTGTTTATCTTTAATGCGGTTATTGCTCACAGATTACAGATTCATATTGCCGTTTTAGAATCTCACGCATCTCTTAGCATTCGTCTGTAAAAATACTTTTTGTTTCTAGTATGTCAGTGGATTTGCGTTTTGCAAATGAGAAAAGGTATTAGATTATATCTTGTTTCATTAATTGCTTTTTCTTCTTCTTTTTCCTATGTTTCATGTGGCATATGTCCGATGAATCACTGGATACGTTTTCTTCTGTAGGTCTGCAATTCTTTTTCGCTTCTTGTAGAGTGCTCGCCTTCCGCTTTCTAACCCAGTGTCAACGTTATTCATGTATTGTCTCGAGGGAGGGAGGTGGTGTGGAACCGTGGTGAGTGAGGGAGGGAGGTGGTGTGACACCATGGTGAGGGAGGGAGGTGGAGAAGGGTGCCACGTACTGGTGCAGGATGAAAGGAACGAGATGCACTTGATGCGAGGAGAGGAGATGGACCATCAGAGGGCAGGCGGTGAAGTATTGGACTCGCGGCGCGAGGGGAGATCGGAAGGTTGTTTGAGTTCTGGAGGAGTGAGAGGGAAGGGGAGAAAACAATGGTCGTGTAGGGGAGGATGGCGTCTAGAGCCCTACCCTGAGATGAGAGGTTGGTGAGGGCTGCAGGGGAGGGAAGCAGATGAAGAGCAGGGAGTGGGCCGGTGCCTGGGGCAGACGGGTGTGTGTGTGTGTATGTTGGTCCAGGAAGGTGACACATCATCATTTCCCTCGCCTCCTCCCTCCAAAGGGAAGTACTTTAAGGTTAGGGCTAGGACTTTGTGCTGGCAATGTTGGCCTCACTCGTAGTGATCATCAAGCTCGTTGATTCTTTGATAGTGAACTTGTACAGAACTGTAGGCGCCGCTGGGAAATATGTATAGATGTATGGGGGCCCAAATCTTTAAAGTTCACCAAAAAAATCTTGAAGTGTTCCTTAAGACCTTCGTTCCTTTTCAGTGGGTTTGATTATCTGCGCTGCTATGATTGTTTGGACCGGGGTCTCTTGCAGCCACAGACAGTCTGGCTGATCGATCATAGGGCCAGGACACGATTATGGGAAAGAAGTCCCTGGACACATGCCAAAGTAATTAATGCACGACCGACCCCAAGATGTTATCGAACGTTTGCTTCCGTGGCTGTTAAGAACGCCATAATTACCCATCGCCACCAACAGCGAGGTGACTGAGATGTCTTGTGAACACTGACTGCTCAAACTGTTGCCTGGTTTAACTTCCCTGTGTCTGAGATGTTGCCGTGTGACCTGACAGACTCTTCCCAAGGCATAGTGACTGACGTGCGAGGCGTGAAAGCTGGTCCATGTAGGAAACATCACATCGTATTATCCTCAGACCCAGTACCCTCGTCACAGCAGATCCCAAGGACCTTACTGAGTCTCGCAACACCCGACTGTAATTCCAAACGTCTGGTTCACCAGGCCCGAACACCTGACACATCAGTGTAACTTGATTCATAGCAGATCCTCAAACACCTGTCGCAACATACTCCAAGTACCTGCGGTAGTTTTCGGAGGTCTTCTTCCCCCTACAGACTGGGGGCCAGTCCAAGCTGCTGAGTTGGATCGGTGGGCGACCAAACTGTTGAAAGCCGCGGCCTGCAGGCCCACGTAACACCGCAGTCTGGCTGGCCAGGTACATTCTGTAAATACTTTTCCCGGACTTTCTCAGATTTCTCCACTGCGTATCCCATAGTATTTGTGATGTCTCCAGGCAGTGTTTTGAATCGTCTTCAACCCCGGATATACGTTTTTCCGCACCTTTTGCTTTCATGGGTAATGGTTTATAGTCCTCCATGCCAGTCGTGCCAGTAGGGGATTACGTTCCAGTGATGTCTAGGGACCATACCTTCAAGGAGTTTCCGAACATAAATGATGATATACCTTTCCCTACAGCGCTCCAGAGAGGACAGCCTTGATGATTTCCTTTCCCGCGTCAGGAGGGATCTGTGCACACTTCTGAAATGCAGTTTTGCCCTCGTTGAAGGATGATGTTAGCACAGAGCAGCATGTTCTTCGTGAGAGTGGTAGCCCCTGGCTGAAGAGCGTCATCACTGGTTACGTCTCTCTTGAAGGTCCGCAGGATCCCTCCCGCCCACTATATTTTTGGAAGAGGCAACTGTTTCATTGTTTTTTTTTGTTTTTTTTTTTAACCTGCTCAGATATCTCCCGACACCTGATTTACAAATGACCGAACACATGACAAAACTCCTGGCTCACAGCAAATGGTCACACACACCTGACACACTCGCAGATCACCCGCACTAGACTTAAGACGCCCAAGGGATGACCCAAAGACACCCAGACACTCACTCGCACTGCATGGGACTTCACAGGACACATTCTCACACATATGACACAGTTGTCCCCTGGCGCATACCGGACACCCTACCCTCTCAGATCCCTAATACCTGACTCTCATATTCCAACGGCCGTCCCCAACCACTTAACAGAAGTGGTCTATCGTA
Source organism: Panulirus ornatus (assembly GCF_036320965.1). NCBI lineage: Eukaryota > Metazoa > Arthropoda > Malacostraca > Decapoda > Palinuridae > Panulirus > Panulirus ornatus. The sequence continues at coordinate 12,287,460 of NC_092232.1, forward strand.
GAGGACCGGCGCCAGGTATCAAGATCTAACCCACTCGCTGTCGAACACCATTCTCATCTATTCCAGGCGCCTGACGTGCTCGGTCTGAACACTTTGACTCACAAATCCCGGACTTATAAAAACACAAATACCTCACACATCATATCGCCATCACTTGACTCGCAGATCCCCAGCTCCTGCCTCACAGATCCCCAACACGTGCCCCATCATACACCTCCCACCACCGAGGCTATACAGAGGCCTCGAGAAGAATGTTTGATGCCAAGATGATCCCACAAACCACCCCCATTCCCCCTCCAGGGAGCATAACTGCCGCCTTTTGCACAACACAGACCTCAGCAAGATTTTCTCAATAGCCCCATTAAACGGAGGAAATTGAATTGTGCATTAGAGTAAATCTGCGCGCTTCCCCCTCGTTCTTATTGACAATAGAAGTGGTTATTGGAATTCAATCCCAGACAGCGTCGGCCCAAGACTCCTGGGATCCGTCCCTCGCTCTCCCTGATGCCGACTCCTGGCTGTTGGTCCCCTGCGGCCCAGTGCTTGCCGGTTGCTGAGGGAAGGTGGCGGCCCTAGCCTGATGGTGGTGTGTGGTTGACAGTGGTTCGAAGTGTAGGATGTGGTGGTTTGGTTGCGGTTCTGCACAAGAGATGGTAGTTTGTTGATGGTCTTGTGGAGTGAATGACAGTTGAGTCATTGCCTTGTTGTGTTATTGGACAGTTTTATTGGTGGTTCTGGGAGAAAAGCTGTAGTAGTCTCGCCTTAGCTTAGTTGAAGAGTCGTGCCATAACGGTAGTGGTAGTTGACAGGTCGTTCTAGTGGAAAGTCTCAGTAGTCTTCCATGGGGCCTCTGTCACTGTTGTCCTCTAGGGTAGTTGAAGCAGTGTTCTGTCAGGTTTTCTTTCTTTCTCTCCCTCCAGGGGTCACCTTTCCCCACCCTCACTTGGATGTTAATTGGGTGGAAGTCTTGGCAGTTGCTCAGGGGAACCGTAGGCCTACGGGCCGGGGGGCCTCAAGTACCCAGACTGAACAAAGAAGCAGCAACGCAGCTTAGCGCTAGGCCGAGGTGTAGGGAGTGAAAGCACCTCAGACCATTGTACGTGTACGTGGTGTGGGGGATCAGAAATACTTACTGTGTCTGGTTACTACGCCTCTGTAGATTATCATGCGTGGTAGAAACAGATCGTCCGATCGAAGGAACAGCGACAAACCACGAGCTTATTAAGGTCAGCTCAGCGTTGGATTGTGGTCGCTCTAGTCTCAAGACTTCGCCTTGCGTCTCTCTTGCAATCTTCGTGGATATTTATAGAGACGATACCTTGGCCAGAGTTGGACCTTTCGTGCACTGTGTGTCCTCCTTTGCGCCGCCGCCCACACGAGACGTTGGGGGTACAGTCAACAAAGTGACAGGTCTTGCGTGAGTGGGAGAGGATAAGAACGGTGATGTGCGGCGGCTGAACTGACGTCAGATTGTGGTGCGTTACAAAGCGTATGTCTCTCGTGAATAATTCTATCCTTTGATTACGCTTATAAAGCAGATTCTTAGCTTGCGTCACAGTGTAGCCTATACTGACGCTTAGTCTTCATAGAATCAACAAGGATCGTGCGTCAGTATTATTGAAAGGGATCCAGTACCTCTTGTCGCTTCGTTTGTGTTCATTCTGGAAAGTTATAGTCGATGTTTCAAATAGGTTCGTCGGATTTACCACATAGCTTAACAGTTTATTATAACTGGTCGCAGAAAATGTAATCTATTAAAAGGGTTGAAGTGAGGAAGAGAATACAGGAAAATGTAGATAAGAGAACTATAGTAATTGGTAGCTGCCAATCGCGAGTCCCTTGTTCCGGAGAATTTTGCTTTGTGCTGTTAAACCCGGCTGGGGTTATTGTGCACCCTATGTTCACCCTGTGAGCGGTAGCGCAGAAGGATTACACAGAGTTCACAAAGGGTCTTAGTCAGACCCCAGTGAGCTAATAATCATTATATAAGTTGATACAGAATTGCTTCATTACATAATCTTTATGATATGCATTATATAGTCTTTCACATGATAAGTTTTACCGACCAGATGTAATTCGTGGATACAATTTTCGACATCAATTATCTTGTTGTTTCCGCTGAGATGATGTCACATTTCTAGCTGGGTTTGTTTAGACTTGATCCAGGATAGACCCAACACTAACCCGATCTTGATTGGTCCAAGAAAATTACGTAGCAAAGCTGAAGAAAAAAAAAAAATGGAGGAAAAAACCCAGATGTGTAGATGTCGCCGAGAATGTGGATGTTTGGAGCGAGGGGCTATGGAGCCTGTATGTTATTCCGTCGGCCATTCATCACAGCATCATTAAGGGCGGCCTCTCGCCTCGCCTGTTAGCCTAGCTAACACTCGCCGCCAGCTCCAGGCCTCCCTAGCGACCGCCTGACGCTGGCAAGTCATTATTCAAGTTCCATTGTGTGTGTCTAGTGAACTAAACATCAGTATGTTTGTTCTCATTGTGTGAACAGAGCAGAGTGGTCCACCATCCCATTACAAGGCGATACATATTAGTAATGTAGGCATGTCTGATTGAATCATTTACTGTTGAGTGATGTTAAGTATAGGAAACGAAATGTTTGATATGATTGCGTGTTTTTAAGGAAGGGGAAGAGAGTTGTACATTCATTGGTCTCATCCCTTGGACTACATACACTTTCATGTAGCTTTTTATGAATCGTATTAATACGACTTCAGCATTTTATAGTTCGAACTAACCAAACTAGCAGGCTATTATATACGTGTCTCCGAGCCTAACCGAGCGCGCCAAACTTTCCCCGTCGCTTCTCGGTGAATGGTGTGTGCTCAGAGGGATTCAGTTTCTCGTTGGCGTGCTGTCGGAATGGGGTGTTCGCGCCGTTCCAGCTATTCATTGGGTTTGTTTCTGTTGTAGGTGCCAGTTACTGCAGTTATCACACTAATGCGTTGCTTGGATATGTTTGATAAATACTGTAGGCTGCTGTATGAATCCCCTTAGGCAAAAAGAAGAAAGAATAACAACTATAGTCGCATGATTTTTGGTACGTCTCTTCGGAATTTTGTATCCTTTTTTCGCAATTCTGGGTCGCACAAGGTTAATTGATATTTCCAAATTCTGCTTTCACTCTAATAAAGTTTTTCAAATGGCTGTGGTCCATTTCACTTAATAGCAACGTATTTTTACGTCCAGAAAACAGTCGCCTTATCCACATTCTCCACGATTTCCTCTTCTTTTTGGCTGACTGATTCATAATGAAGGAAGGACTTACTGTCACATTCATCCTTAAGGAACACGATGATAAGACGAACTCCGGCGAACGCGTAGGAGGTTGTGCACGAACAGTTCGCTCTGTTCCTTTGGACTATAATGCTCAAGTCCAGACCAACCAGTAACTCCCTCACGAAAACTACTTTTTTTAGATTTCTTTCCTAGCTTTGTGTGTGTGTGTGTGTGTGTGGGGTTGTCTGCACATATTCTGTAGGTCAGGGAAGGTGATAATCTGCAGGGATATGGTCCGGTCCTGCCATAGACCAGGAGCACATCCAGACATGCGCACAATAATGAAGACAGAGACAGACTGTATTCACCGGAGAGCGATATTGCCAGACGCCTCTCCTATGAAGAACAAGACAAAGGAACTGTCGACGCTGCGAAAGTTATGATTGGCCGGTGTTTAGAAAACGGCCGGTAAATAGAACTTTCAGAACAAGGGAAGCGAGACCAATGATGACAGTATTCACATCGTCTCTTGTTTGCCGACAGGAGTACGACTATATACTGACGCCACCTCCACCACACAGGGGCCGGAGACGCTGATGAGCGTGACGACATTTCAAAGGTCGTGAACTGCCCGCATCACTAATTAAACTTAATGAATCACTGCCACAGGCTAAAGACTCGTGAGACTGTGCTCAAGAGAACGTAGAGGCGAGAGGTACAACGTCATGTGGGTCTTAAAGATCAAGAAGGACTGGGTCTCCAGCTTGCGTGCATTAGTGGGTGCTCTTGGGTATAGCTTCTTTTGTCATGGTGGAAACTGAGAGAGCGGTGCGAGACGCGAGTAACAAAGTACACGGTTAGTTATCAAGTTAGAGCAGAAGGTGATGAGCCGGCGCTCGTGGTGCATGATTATGGTAGAGAGGAGAGGTCAGATGAGGTAAGGTGAAGGGAAGTAGGCAGGATTCCTGTGGTATTGTTATGGACGTGAGGAATGCGGCATTCCGTGGGAGGTGTGTGTGTGTGTGTGTGTGTGTGTGCCAGGTGTCTACAGCTTGTGCAGGAGGGAGAGGCGTGCCTTGGCGGTCGTCGTTTGTACTGCAGTAGGGTGTGGCAGTAGGTACTGTAGTTCAAGCTGAGTTTTTTTTGTTTCCCGAGACCAACAATTTCGATGTCCCACGCTAGTCTTACCGAAGGAGACGAAGCCCCACAGAATCCTCCTAGAAGAGGAATAAGTCAGGAGTCACTTGGTAGTCTGCAACTGACGGTGGTGAAGTCGCATGAAGAGATTACTTAGGCTCACCTCTGGATTGACTGCCTTCCGTGATGTGCGGGTATTTACGAGGTGGTTGGGTCAGTACGCGGATAGAGTTAATTGTATAAGGCTTATCCGTGAAGCAGCTTATCTTTCCCTATAGGAAGTACAGAGAATTCAAGAAAGAATGCGCGTTGTTATTGTCAGCTGTGCGATAGCGACCCAGGTGTCTACATGAGAGTGTTGAAGCGACTTGACATAGTCCGTATGATACATACGTAGTTTCTTGATCGAACGACAGACTGCATAGAATACGGAAATGAAGTCGTGCTGAGGAGCAGAAGCATTAGGGGATACAACTTCAGTGTCAGGGTCCCTACGTCTTGTCCATAGTAAAATTAGCCACCGTAGGGAACACCACGGGAAGACTCCTGTAGTGTTTCACTGACTACTAGGACGGCCTCCTTCAAGGTGTGTATGTGACCATCCAGTTTGTACAGCATATGATCAATGGAGAACTGCAGGAACAAACACCTTAGTGGACCAGACACCCAGCAAAGAATTCATGTCACAGAATTATGGGGACAGGAAGGAAACGGTCCTCATCCTTAAAACATTTTAACATAGTAATATACGTGTGAGGTGTGTGGCAGTGTATGGTATGTGGGTTCATTAGTTCTTTCAGTAGTTCTTTCTGAACTTTTTGTTTTGAACTGTATTGCTGTAGTTGTACAATGAATTTTTTTTTTTCACCTGTGTTGTTGTTGGTATTATTCGTATGGCTAAGCTGTTGTTTATGTGTTTAAAGAATCAGCACAATTATTTATGATGATGATTATCTCCTTACATCCGAGGGCATAGGCGTATGGTGATGGGGTGATTATTGTGTGTGTGTGGGGGGGGGGGGGTATAAAGAGAAACTTGTGTAGGTGAAGACCTCCCCGAAGACCTCACTAGCTATACCAGACTACTTCACCTTCAGATGATGCAATCTGGCCAGTGTTAAGGCCATACCATCTTGGTTATTACCTCTGCACCACAACAGATTTTTTTGTCAAAGTTCCTGCAGTTCTCCCGTGAATGGAGCGCCGTCGACAGATGGTGAGGTGAAGGGATGGATATAGGACCTACCCGCTGGTTACCGGTCCTTCACATGGTAGTTTTCGTCCCGTCATGAGTTGGGTCAGTGATTCTCAGTCTTGGGTCCACAGACCCACAGTGGGGTACATGAAGCCTGCTGGGCTCTTTTGTTAGGGCGCAACACTGGCTTTGGCACACAAGCTCCCTCAGAGTTGGTAAGATTTATCGACATTGAGGTAAAGAAAGATGAATAAATATATTCTATTAATAGGCTGATAGTCGCCATTAGAGGTGCTGTACTATAATGCCATCCGCTGAGACCATTGAGAACATCGACCCACCACTGCATTGGGTGAAGAAGAAGAAGACCCACCCCAGGCGATGCACCTCCTTTCCCCAGCGTGTGCTTCCGTCCTTGACCTTGGAGTGTTCAGATATGTCTCAAACTTCCGCCGGACGCACCACATGTTATCAAATCAATACATCTGTCATCTGGCTGGACCCGCCGCCTTGGGTCAGGTTGTGCTGGTGTTCCACGACCTGTGTCAGGCATCGGGGGCTGTGGTGCAGCGCCCGGGCTGGGCTATGCTTCAGGTTGTGTGTTGATGCTGAAGATGAATGCCTCCTAACTTGAGCCATCTGTCGACAGCAGGTGGCGTCATATTACCGTGTGGGGTCCGACCGGTTCTTGTGTTGGATGATTGATTATGGAGGCCTGGAGGTTATGATGGAGAGCAGTACACACACACACACACACACACACACACACACACACACACACACACACACACACACTGACCCAGGCCAGGAGGTTATGATGGAGAGCACTACCTACACACACACACACACACACACACACACACACACACACACACACACACACACACACACACTGACCCAGGCCAGGAGGTTATGATGGAGAGCACTACCTACACACACACACACACACACACACACACACACACACACACACACACACACGGACCCAGGCCTGTAGGTTATTTTGTAGGGCACTGCTCACACAAACGGATGTATTGATAGTGAAACAGACAGACAAACAGGCAAACAGACAATATCACATGAACACAAACACACCCACAACGCCCGACTACAGACAGTCATAAGTACAGAAACACAAGCTAATAAATGAGTCATGGAGCGTAGTGGGAGACGAGTATATTTGTACATCGAGGATGAGGCGATGATGATCAGTGAGGCTTTATGTGCTGGAGCCTGAGAGCTGTCAGTGTGGTGTGGTTCTTAACAGACGTGGTCTCGGGACTGGGAGGTGGGAGGGGGCATAGATGTGAAGGGTGCGGTGGGGAGGGGGGTCTTCAAGGGGAATGTCTAGGTGGTAGTCTAAGGTAGGGAGTGGGTACTCTAACCCCCCTGCTACGTACAGTCAGCTTTAGGTAGAACTCGTGTTTTGTGTGTGTACACAGTGTGAACTACCTGCCAATTTCACCTGAAATCAAGGAATTGCTTCACGTTTAATTGCTCCGGGGAGCTTAACATTGTGAATTATGAATGTAGTAATGAATACCAGAGTGTAGCTCTGACAGTGCTTCGTGGAATGAGCTGGATTGATGGAAAAAAATATATATACGGGAGTCTTGGTTGGTAACAGTGTCTCCTCTGTACTGGGCGCCAGCGGCTGCGACCTGCCTGCCTGGCTGGTCCTGGCCCGTGTGGTGTGGTGAGGCCTGGGGAGGGTAGCGGTGAGGGGTGGATGATGTTTGATGTGTGGTAATGCGCGAGGGTGATGTTTACTGATGTGTGATGATAACTTGGGATTTTTTTTTAATTTCATTTCGCATATTTACTGCGAGTTGATACATACGTAGCATTTCAATGATGGTACGAGCGAAGGGTACATGGCTGCGGGTAGATGGAGGCCCGTATACAGCGTATACAGTGGGGACAGTACGTCAACATATGAGAGTGGGTAACGGATGGGCCCGAGTGGGCGTACGAACCATGAGGGTCCTTGTTCCGTCAGACAGGGAGGAATGGTGTTTTAATGGCATTTGTATAATTGAAAGCACATTAACGTGAGACACTCATTCACAGAACGTCACATGACGTATACAGGATGCAAGTGTCTGGTACATGATTTGAGAGTTACAGTATGTATAGAAACAAGTGACATACGCAGCGAGTATTAGAGTGCATTTAGAACAGGAAACAGTGTACAGATAGTGTGGTGGTGTTGTTAACAGTAATACAGAAGGTCAAAGATACCCTACATATGTGACATTCAGTTACAGAATGTTCATCTCAGATTACATACAGAAGGTCAAAGATGCCCTACATATATATGGGACATTCAGTTACTGAATTTTCATCTCAGATGTCTACTTACAGAAGGTCAGGGTATTAATAATAGGGAGTGAAAACACAGGATATAAGTTATACACTGTACAGTGAGTTACATGATTTGACAACAAGATTTATGGTCCATGATCACTGATTTTGGGCCATTCGCTAATGTAGTAATGTCCCTAGTTTGTGTTTACATAAGGTGGAGGACAGGGTCGGCCCTTGGGATATTCAGGATCATGGTTTCTCGCGACGTGCCACACGTCCCTGTAACCTAGGTGTATTCTGACAACTACAGTATAGTACAGAGGTTCGGTGGCTTTCTGGTTTTTCTTTAACCTTTCAGTTACCATAGGACATAAGAGCTGCAGCTACTGGGTCTATCAGCAGTCTCTCCACGGGTTTGCTTGTCGGCGCGAACCATGTCTAGTTTGACCGAGTCTGATGCAGGGGCCTCTCAGAGCAAGCAAGCATCTTTAGCAAGGTGGTGGTCTACATGGTCGTTACGCATATGTCTTAACACGTGAAGGTGTCCATAGAAATCGGGTGTGTAAGCCACTAGTGTAGGCTTCAGTAAGCAGAGAGTGGGTGATTGATGGTGGAGGAGTTTCCCAATCCTTTTGCTCTACCGCTCACAAGGGACGAGCATGAAGTACACAATATATTTGCCCGGGGTTACCGGCACAAATGAGTCTGCAGGGCACACTCTCTCCGAAGATTGTAGGAAGAGCTGGCTTGGAGCTACAGAGATTTACAACATAAATTTGGTCTTAGGGTCTTGGACGAGATATGCTAGTGGTGTGTGAATCATATAAAGTTCGTAGTGGGTAGAGCACACACACACACACACACGCGCGCACACATACACGCTCTGTCTCACCCAGGACGGTTAATGAACGAGAGAATTGGTCCCATCTATGGTGGCTGGAGGGGGCACTCGACGGAGAAGGGAGGGGGAGGGTTGGGAGGAGAGGGGAGGATGCATGAGTGGATTAAGTGTAGGTAGAGTTGGGGGAGGAGGAGAGGTGGGGGCTCTGGAAGAGATAAGAGGAAGAGGGATAGCGAGTGTAAGAAGAAGGGAAAACGGAAGGGAAGGGAAGGTTTGGAAGGGTGGGCAGAGGGTCGAAGCTGAGATGGGGGAGGGTTGTTGGAGGGACAAGGGCAGGAGTGGTAACAAACTCACCATCAGAAGATTATCAACAGTAGGAGGAAAAACGTGCAGGAAATGTGGAAAAGGGAAAAACTGGGGAAAAAAATGTACGAAATAAAGTTTCTTACGGCTGTAGGGGAGGGCATCTGATGGCGTAGCTGGTTAAGGAAAATGGAAGTAGTGTGTGATCAGCAGTCACGGTACACTACCAGGTGTTGAGCATTATCCTCCTCCTCCTCCTCCTGATGCTGGACTGGGTGGTGATGCATGTGGTGTGAGGAGCCGGCCGCCCGGCCGGCCGGTCGGAGAGCACCCGGGAGCCGGCTGGCGGCACGCCCGGAGCCCGGCCAGTGACGGCGGAAAATCTATGTCAACAAGTAAAGCTGACGACTGACGTCCGGAAATAGTGTGTGGCGGGCGAGGCCCACCCACCCATCTGCCTAATGACCGCCACTCACGCCCTACTGACCCAGTTTATTGCTAAGGAGCCTGCATGCAGGCCCGCCCACCCGCCCACCAGGACCTGCTCTCCTCGGGTCACCAGGACCTGGGAGAGGTGGTTGTAACAGGTCATCCGTATGTGTGAGAGGTGGTCTGCATTGGTCACCAGGATGAGAGGTGGTCTGCACCCTTCAGGAGTCTTAGCGTATGATGGTTGTAACGGGTCTGCACAGGTCACCTGGACATGAGGAGGTGGTTATGAATCATCATTGGTCACCAGTACGTAGGAGAGGTGTTGGTTGTACCGACTAGTGTTTTCTGGTCTTCGGCCAAAGCTTCTGCACCCACTTGTCTCGTACTTCCGTCCCGACGTTTTTCAAGTCTTGCGAAACTGTTGTTGTCTCTTACACTGGCAAAGCGAGTCTTCCTGCTCCCCTTTACTCTTCTCACTCCACAGAAGGCGTCTCCACACTCACTGACGCACCTCTGGCTAATCGCATATACCGCCTCATATTCCCTCCTCGCATAGCCCCACAAGCCCTTCATTCCTAATGGTCATTCTGAAGAGAAAAGGGACGACGGCCACATACGGTGAGGTGTCTGTATTGCCGTGTTACCACCTGCAGCTGGTTGTACTCTGGTAGGCATTGATTAACAATATTCCATGCTCATTATTTACAACTTTTAACAACCTCATTAACACAGTTTAAAAATCCGACAGCGTTATTGATCGTATCTCTTTATCTGGCCCCAAGCAGTAAGGATACATTCTTGAAAATAATGCTCAAGTGTACCAATTTTCTTTAGCAAAACCGATCTACTAAGCACATCTTTTTATTTTTTTTGTATCTTCAGACAGAAGGGCAAAACGCTGCAGAGGTTATATTTCTTATCTAATGTAGATATTAATGTGATTTCTACCCTCGAGAGCTGGCTCCTCCTGTGCTCCCGCTATTAGGTAGACCACCGTAATACGCAGCAAACTGTTGCGTCACATGAGCCTTGGTGATGTATGTTTACGCACAGCGCGAAACTTTCTACTCTGCACCAAACACCTACAAAGGTATAAAACCCTCCCCTTACACACACACACACACACACACACACACACACACACACCTGCCTTGTGTTTGTGTTATATATGTATTCGAAATATTCCTTTACATGACATTCGTGTGTTTACTTGTGGTCAAGTGAACGTGTGCCTAGATTTAGCGACTTCAAAAGTCGAGTTACGTGAGAGGGATGGCCGCGTCCAGCCTGGCTGCGGTGGCAGCAGATGTTGCCAGGTACACTGCCGCCTCTGGTGACTCCGCCGCCGCCACCGCCGCCGCCGGCCAGGTCGTGAGCAGTTGCGACCACAGCGTCCTGGGGTCCTCCCCGCCGGAAGTGCATTGCTACATGCAGTACAGGGAGGTCTTAGTCTTGATCTACAGCCGGAGGAGGGAGAGGGCCAGTGACGTGTGAGTAGGGCCTGGTGGTGAGGAGGGGTACGGTGGGTGAGGGGAGGTGTTGTTTAGTGAGTGTTGTAGATGAGGCGATCATGGTGGTGTGTAGTGTGTGACCCAGGGTGATACATCCTTTTGATGTGTACTGAACGTCATGGCGAAATATGATTACATCACAACTAATTTTCATAATGTAGGAATATGATTGTGCAACTTAACCATCTGAATATTACGTTACGTTAAGCCTTAAAGGGTCATTGTCGAGGGCCAATCCATTATAGCCAAGGGTCGTACTGTCGTACTCGAGTGATTGGATTATCAGGACATAAACATTCAGGACCGCTTCGCCACTACCCACCTTCTGCTGGTGTGGTGATGGTAGAGACGCCATGTTACGTGTGACCAGAGCTCTTCATGATGATAATCACATTGGCACTAATGATGATAGATCTTTAGTGAACCTGTGGATAAGCGTGAGTTCGATACGCTAGTTACCCATGAAATACCGAAGCCTTTCCGAGCCGTTTTCTGTTAGTTCCTGGATTTTAAGTTTGGCCGTCAGACGTTTGAAACGAAATATAAAATGAGAAATTAGTTTGTGGAGACTGTTTGTAAAGTAGACTGTTTATGAATTTGATATTGACATGCCAGGCTCCGACATTCATTACATGACAATATAAGTAATAGTTAATTGGTGTAAGTCAACGAAGTCCTAGTTATGTGCAGCATTCATGAGATGGTTATGTGAACGTGTGGACTGGACTCGCACACAGCCCAACTTACCATGGAAATCGCTCAGTGTTTCTGTTCGCCACAACACAAATATCTGTTTGGTCGAGTATCACCTTCACGAGTGTGGGTGAGTGTACCATGCCTGACCTAACGTGTAGCCTATGTTGGTTTCGAAAGCTGGTTCACTCAGCAGCTCATTCTAGGACCAACCTTCACTGTTGTTTCTCAGATCAATTAACACCGTAGGCCTACCTACTCTCCAAACCTTGGTTGTTCAGAACACATTCTAAACGCTCGTCCAGTGAGAGGCTGAGTCTCCCATTTTGGCAGTCCATAATGTCTTCATTACCTGCAGGTAATGAAGTGTTGGGCTACGTGTACAGTTTTTTTTGGTGTAATATCATTAGAGATATGTGACTGTCTTTCATGCCAGTCTTGCCAGAGGGTGTGGACTGGGAAGTGGGACTTCATGATCCATTTCGTGTGTTATGCTTCTTTTTTACAGTGATTCCCTAGATAGGAAGCTGGTCTTCAGGTGTCTACTGTTTATAGTAACATGTGTCTCTTTATTGCAGGTGATGTGTGGGCGCGCGGTGGGCGGGCGGGGCAGTGGTGGGCGGGCGTGGGCGTGGTGAGGTGCGGCCGGCAGAATGGACCACAGTGTGAAGGCCATGACACCACACCGCAAGGTGGCTTTCTCTCGGCTCTGCCACAAACACCGTTTTGAAAATGACGAGTTGGAAGAGTTGTACCGACGATACACCCTCAAGCTGCAGCAGTCCAGCGTGGCGGCCGCCTCCGCCCTCCTGCTGCTGCTGTCGCTGCTTCTGGCCGCCTTGCACGTCACCTACGCTCAGGTGGCGGCACCGGCGCCGATCACCCTGCTGGCGCTGTCGCTAGTGCTGGCGGCGCTGCTGGTGCTGCTTCACTCGCGGGTCATGCGTAACTCCTACTTGATGCCGACCTGCTACCTGCTTCTGGCACTGGGAGCCGTGCTGGTGGCCCTGGGCCTCCCTCTGCCCAACACCTGGACTTGGGTCGGGTGGCAGCTGCTGCCCACCGCCGGACAGGGTGTCTGGCACGCCGCCTTCGTTACGTTCGTGGTGTACGCCCTCACGCCCGTGTCCACGCCCATGGCATTGATCTACGGCATAGTACTGCCGGCGGTGCAAGTGGCCCTCGCCGCAACCCTGGCCATCCCCTTCAAGCAACTGCACTGGCAACAGGTAAGTCCTAGCTACGTTGTACCATAATGCTCTCAAGTAATGCTAAGGTAAGGTTGGGATGAACGTTCATCTGTTGTTCAACATGTTCATTGCCTCAGGCCTGGGGTTGGTGAGCAGTGGGAGAGAGGATACAGGTAGATTTATTATTACGTTCGTTTATATCTATTTGTGGTTTCGATTTTGTTTACAATACATGTGTATTTAGAGGTGTGTGTGTGTGTGTGTGTGTGTGTGTGTGTGTGTGTGTGTGTGTGTGTGTGTGTCACGCATGTGGTGCCGCCGCTTCAGTACACCGTACACTGCACACACTTGCCGAGTCTCTTCTCCCTTAGGTTTCTGCCAAGGTCGATATGCTCTCCCCTTTCGGTAGACTGGAAATTAATCCAGTTATTTTTCTGGCTCCCTCCTCAAATACCTTCCTCTGTAGCACTTATTTCTCTTATCTAGTCTCGACCTCCTCCTCCTCTGTACCTCTCCTATCTAGTCCCGACCTCCTCCTGTAGTCTGTACCTCTCCCACTAACCCGTACCTCCGCTCAGGTCCCCGACCTGTTCCTCCGTCCCTCGCCTCTGCCTCTCCTCTTTACCACCCTCCCTGTCTATCCCATATCTAACTTATTTCTTCTTCGGCTCCACCTCTTATTGATTTTAAAGACTCCTCTAAACAGCGTTAGATCTGTTTTGGACCAGATTACAGCTGGTCTGGTGTCTTTGATCAGCCATGCTGTTCAAGGTGGTGGTGACCTGCAGGGCGTAGTGTGCACGTTGATGTTTATCCTGTGAAGTGTTTATGTTTCTTGTGTGTGGTCCATAACGTTCCTTGCGCTGTTGTGTGTGTGGGGCCCTTAACGTTCGTTATACTAATCCCTAGGTCTTCACCAACCTCCCAATCCAGTCCTCTTATTTCCTCTCCCCCTTAGCATCTCCCTGTCCTAGTCCCTCACAGCACCGACATTCTCCGTCACCCCCCTCCTTGTCACCCCCTGCTAGACCCTGCCACCTTACACACTTCTAGGCCATAAACTGGGGCTTCTCCGGCGCCTTCCTCTGCCTCCCCCCCCCCCCCCCCCCCCCCAGCTGACGATCCCCAGCCCTCACAGCTGCCTCCCATGGCCATTAATGAGGGCATTTCTATGGTTGTGACGCCCCGTCTACGCGCGGGGTGGGGGAGGGGGTAACAGCCTTATTATTAAATCTTCAGCAGTTGGGAATTGGGCTGTTATCTGCCTATTGCCTCTACTGCTGGTTCTTTCTCATGCCTGTGTCTGTTGCTGTAGCTTCTGCCGTGGATACTTCTGCTGCTGCTGGCTGTGTTTGTTCGCTGCTCAGTTGTGTTTTTCTTAATTTGTCAGCTCACTGCAGCTGCTGCTGCATTATCCTCTGCCACGGTGAGCCGTAGAGCGGCGTCCCGAGCACCACCACCACCACCGCCGCCGGCCCGGGAAACACGCGAGGGCGGGAACTCTGCTGTGACTGCTTGTTGCTTGCGTTGTGTGCTGCTGTACCTGTTGTTGCCGGGTGTGAAGCTTGGATCCGAAGATGGCCGTCTGGATGAATGGAAACGTGATTAGGGAAATGTAGGAAGGGACAGCTCCTTACCATATAAAGCGAGGCTCACTCGTCAAGTTTAGTGGAAGCGCTCGGAGTACTTCATTTATTATTGTGTGACAGTCTCATGTTCTGGAAGATTCATGGAAATATAGAAAGGAATTTACGTAGATGGGTAGATGGGAAGGATGGCTTTGAAGTTGGTTTCTTTTCGTAATATCGTATTGTGGTGTCTCGGTTTCCCACTGTAGCACTGTCTTCCGATTGTTGAAGTAAAAGTAAATTCATTATCCTTGGTAAATCAATTAGTGTCGTTAATTTCATAATGTTAAACTTTTTATTTCTTTTTTTTTTTTGCAACGGAAACATTCCTCTTTTTTCTGGAGTTTCCTATAGATGCCAGCCAAAGATGTTGTGTACACGAAAAAAATTAGTTTCCATGCGTTAATGTGTGTGTCATCCTTGTACAAGGTGAGGGTACTGAAAACTGGTGTGTTGTAGATGGCAGGTTCGTACGAGTCTGGGAGAGGAACATGTGTGAACAACGTACTCACGGATGTGGATCTGCAGATCGTAACGAGAATTGTGGTTTAGTTGATCAAGTGTGTGGTGGTGGTGCTGCTCTTCAGCAGCGCAACGCTTCCTAAGTCCGTACACGGATATCAGCCTAGCCTTTGGTGTCTCAAGCCTTGCAAGTGTGATGGGAAATATGACTCAGATGATATGATGTGGCAGATAGAGCGAGTGGTGTGTGTGTGTGTGTGTGTCTTGGACACGGCTGGACTGTAGGGAGTAGAGATGGAGTGGAGTTCTCTTGATTGAAGGAGGCCTGGCGTGGAAGACGTCTGTCTCTAGTTGAGGAAGGCTGGATCTGAGGAGGAAGGTTGATGAGGCGGAGGTTGAGGATGGGTGGTGTGTGACAGGGAGGGCCGGAGGCTGACGACCACTCTTTACACAAGTTTGTAAGGAACTTTCTTGCTTCCCTGAGGGACTTATCAGCCCACGGAGCAGAGGTGGTGCTCCCTCCTGCTGTGTTAGCCGCCCCAGCCTCCCCGAAGACCCGGTGGTGATGCTGGCGCTAGACGCCTTACAAAGACGCGTGTTACAACGTTGCCTTCAGCTTCCCTGGGAGGTGATGCCTCCGTCCTCCTCGCGCCATCTGCCGGTCTTAAGTTTTAAGCTTTAGCGGACGACGGAAGTTTATATTGAAGTCTTCAGTTATTAGATCACTTTGGCATGACCTGATGCTTAGGATGTTACTGTGGCATGACCTGATGCTTAGGGTGTTACTCTGTGACCTGATGCTTAGGGTGTTACTTTGGTATGACCTGATGTTTAGGGTGTTACTGTGGCATGACCTGATGCTTAGGGTGTTAATGTGGCATGACCTGATGCTTCGGGTGTTACTGTGGCATGACCTGATGCTTAGGGTGTTAATGTGGCATGACCTGATGTTTCGGGTGTTACTGTGGCATGACCTTATGTTTAGGGTGTTACTGTGGCATGACCTGATGTTCCGGGTGTTACTGTGGCATGACCTGATGCTCCGGGTGTTACTGTGGCATGACCTGATGCTTAGGGTGTTACTGTGGCATGACCTGATGCTTAGGGTGTTACTGTGGCATGACCTGATGTTCCGGGTGTTACTGTGGCATGACCTGATACTTAGGGTGTTAATGTGGCATGACCTGATGTTTCGGGTGTTACTGTGGCATGACCTGATGCTTCGGGTGTTACTGTGGCATGACCTGATGTTCCGGGTGTTACTGTGGCATGACCTGATGCTTCGGGTGTTACTGTGGCATGACCTGATGCTTCGGGTGTTACTGTGGCATGACCTGATGCTCTTGTTGTAAATCATGATATACTTCTTCGTCCTGGTGTTAAACTAGACATTGTCAACAGTGTAGGGCACAAGGAGTTAACAAACATATCGTATATACGTAGTTGAAACAAGTACGTGAAAAAGAAAATAATTTTTAGATAAATCCAAGTTAAGATGAAGTTCTGGGGAGGGCTGACGGGTCGTTCCCATCATCAGTGATTACCTTTTGATTATGGCTCTCCAGCGGAGAAGGAGGGAGGCGGGCCGGGTAGTGACGAGCTTGGGGGGGAGGGAGTCTGGAATTGTTGCTAGTCAATCAAGTGTTGTGTAGACGCGGCAGATGGCTCCCCTGCTCTGGAGAAGTTGGCGGCTGATTGGCTGGTTGCTGAATGGTTGATGGCTGATGATTAGTCGCTGGTAACGGGGCCGTTGGCAGAGTTGATGGCTTGCTGGCTGGCTGGCGCCCCACGACCTCACCCTCGCTGCCACACTGCTTCCATCGTCGTCGTTCATGTCGTCAGACGAACGGGACAGACGTGAAGGATTTGTCTTCATGTGTCAGACGGTGTCCGAGTCCCTGCGTTAGACGAGGTGCCGGTGGATGGTAAGAGGGCTTGTACGTCAGCCGAGAGAGGAGAGAGGAGGAGGGGGCAGTAACATGCAAGATGCGGGATTACGTGTGAGAGAAAATACCCGCTGTTGATGCCTCGCCCACTGGTCAGAGGTGGCAGGGATGACTGGCACAGGGCGGGAGGTAGGCTAGAGAGGGAAAAGGATGTTGTGGGGTGAGGGAGGGAGAGAGAGGGAGAGAGACAGGGCGCAGGAGGTGGGCTAGAGAGGCACTAGGATGTTGTGGGGTGAGGGAGAGAGATAGGGAGAGGTCCATTGTTGGTAGCAGGTTGCCTAGGGCGGCCACTCGTCCCGTCTTCGAATACAGACGAAGAGGATGATTATATCAGTTTAGTTAACAAGCGGCGGTGGCCAGACGCTGTTGGGCAGATGGAGATTAGTGGTACCACGGGATGGGAGGAGATAATGATGCTGGCCGATATTATGGTGCATTGTGTCTTCTGGATGATGAATAATGGTTATTTGAGGTGGATTACATCTGTTGTTCCCTACGAAACCAAATCAGCTCGTAATGCTCCACAAACCATCGTAAACACACGAAGGTTAATCGGTGGGTGTGCCTGGGAAGTGCTGGCGAAGCCTGGGTTGGCAAGATGAGGCGCTAGGCAAGATACGGGAGGTGAAGCGCTGACAAAATTGGTGAAATGAATCGCTGGTTGAGTTAAGAGCTTGGGAAATGATACGTTGGCGAGATGATGCGGTCTTTGGCCACGTGGGTGGAGGGTGCAGGGATCGGGGTGGGGGGGGGGGAGGCAGGAAGAGCTGCGGGAGGGGAGACCAGGATCTGAACTTGTCGTAAGTGGTGACATCCGACCGACGACGGAACGTAATGGAGGCAGACCTTGATTGGAGGGAGATCAATATATAATTATCTTTAAGTAGCTGCTGGAGAGGCAAGGCATTAAGTGGTTACGGTAAGGAAGGGGGAAGGAGCAGACCCCGGCACCGAGCCAGGTGTACACACCGTACTGTTCAAGGCAGGAAAGGTTTGTGATAGTGTTAGAATGTGGGTAGGAGGCCTCCCCTGGCCTGTGCAAGGCAGCCACCTGTGTGTGTGTGTGTGTGTGTGTGTGTGTGTGTGTGTGTGTGTGTGTGTTTGTGTGTGTGTGTCTGTCTGTCTGTCTCTCTGTCTGTCTGTCTGTGTGATACCTCTGTTAGGGAGGGTCGAGTGTGTTGGAGGCCGTGAGTGTTGGCCACACGACCCTCATGCAAGAGGGTCGACCGAGTTCCTTGGTCAGTGGCAGGTGTGACGCCAGTCCTGATGGTCAGGTGTGTGGCACGCCAGATGTCAGGCTCCGTCCATCTCTTCTGACCACTGCTGACGGCTGACTAGTCAGCGCCGGGCTGATATCTACATATATCGGATAGTTAAACCTTGATTTCTGCTGATCAGGTCTAAGGAGGGTCGTCAGAATGACATGACCACTGGTCATGGCGTCCTGCTGCTGACCTCGGATTCGGACTGGTTATCTGTCGTGACTGACCTGTGGATACGACTGACTTTGCCTTTCGGATCTACTCCTGCTTAAAATGAGCCCCAGACCAGTGGCTAGGGCTGACTTCCCCGTACCAGTGACTGCTACATGTCACTGGCCATGACTCTCCCCGACTTGTACGTAGTATTCACCTCTTAACGCTCACTACTGCAGTCCACTGCTTAAGGACAAGGAATATTTTTATGGTTTGTCACTGCCTAGGGCAGACCTCCCCTACCTAGGTCTTCCTACTGTATAGGGCACAATAGTATTCTGAGGGTTTTGTTGTGTGTACCACGATCTACTTAAGTCACGGGAATTATGTATTTGTCTGCCAGGATGTAGATAGATGTTAACGTGAGGGAATCTTTATATATCACTTTTGCTAAGGGTTGTAGTTATTTTCCTTATTGTGGATACGGGGCATTGAGGAAGGGAAGGGGACCTCCGTTTATTGGTGTTTAAGATTAGATAAGTGAATTTAAGAGTGAGAGCAGCGAGAGGTAGTTGTATGTGTGTGTGAGAGAGAGAGAGAGAGAGAGAGAGAGAGAGAGAGAGAGAGAGAGAGAGAGAGAGAGAGAGAGAGTGGCTGTGGGTTAAGGAAGGTCAGTGATAGGGGTGGGGCTGTAGAGGAAACGAATGGTGATAGACCATT
The DNA here is from genome assembly GCF_036320965.1 of Panulirus ornatus. Classification (NCBI taxonomy): domain Eukaryota; kingdom Metazoa; phylum Arthropoda; class Malacostraca; order Decapoda; family Palinuridae; genus Panulirus; species Panulirus ornatus. Next base: position 12,306,474 of record NC_092232.1, read on the forward strand.
CTTGATGTAAACATAACGGGTCATAAACAGACCTATGGGAGGTAGGAAGCCAGGGCTTAGTAGAAGGTATGGCAGAGGAGAGGACAAGGAGGTGTCTGGGCTAAATGCTGGGCTCGAGGGTGCGTGGCTGATGGGTGAGGGGCTAGAGGATGCAGGTCTGGAAGGTGTATGTCCGGGAGCACCAATGGTGGGAGAGAGGCAGGTGTGGGAGTAGGACCGCCAGTGATGGGAGAGGCAGGTGTTAGGGCGGGATCATCTGTGGTGGGAGAGAGGCATGTGTGGGGGCGGTATCATCAGTGACGGGAGCAAAGCAGGTGTGCGAGTCAGAGCACCAGTGGTGGGAGAGAGGCAGGTGTGGGAGTCAGAGCACCAGTGGTAGGAGAGAGGCAGGTGTAGGGGAGGGATCACCAGTGATGGGAGAGAGGCAGGTGTGGGATAGGAAACAGAAACTCATTACAGTGATGGGGTTTTGCTTTCCTTTGTTAGGAGGTGCCTGGTGAGGGAGTCAGTAGTGGAGGGTGGGTACCTGGGAGTGAGTGGGAAGTATGGTGGGGGGGTAATGCAGTAGTGACGTGGGGGGGGGGGAGTAAAGTGTGAGGAGGAGGGGTAACCACCACAACCTTCAGAGGAAGAGACCAGCATACCAGAGCTCTGACGGAGGGACCTGGACAGGGACAAGGTTTCTCTCTGCTGTGTGTGAGGCATTACGTCTCCATGGAAGGCTGATCCTTAAGCCTTTGACTTTCAGCACCGCAGCAGATGTTGGTGTCAACTTCGCTGCCCCAGATGGCCTCGTCCTTGCGAGGGATTGACTGTTTGAAGTTAACCATGATGCAGGTGGGTGGTGATGATAGCCTCTCTGGACGTGTGATTATTACGGTTTGTCTTGTGGTAGATTTTGCTGCCGGTTGATACTGAGTGGGGTCATCAGAATATATTGACACGAAGCCGTGGAGCTGAGGCTTTCTAAGAGACTCTACTGTTGACGGTACTTCAGAAAATATTTCTATCTAAAGATAAGACTTTTCTCTGTTTACATGACGTTGTGCCTGTGGCCGAGGAGACCTTGCATCCTCCGGTTGTATTGTTGACGTCGGGTGGTGTTTATTCCCAGCCCCCATCCCAGGTGAGGAGGCACGTGTACCTCCTGAGGAGGGATGTCGCTGGGGATCACAAGTGGCAGGTAGTTAGTGGTACACCACTACCGCATTAGTGGCTGGAGGGATACCCTGGTCCTCCCCAGTGGTTACTTCGCTCTCCAGGGCTACCACTTCCTCTGAACTGTGTGGTTTTCCTCCTACATTGTCAGAAGAGAAAAGGGAAAATGATCTGTCATGTAGAATCCCACAGGGAGTTGATACTGGATTTCGCGTGGAAGGATTTACCTTTGTTTAAGAGTCCTGGCTACGATGTGTCTGTATGAGTTTCCAGAAGGAGAGAAATGAGGAGACAGGGACACGAGTACGAAAGCGAGTCAGGGAATATTGAAAGAGGCGGCAGTGATATTGTCTAGTCTGGTCCATAACAGGCTTAGGCTGTTGAGTTGGTCAGGGGTCTGTATTGTTGTGTTGGCCAAGGACCTGGAACGGTGTGTTGGTCAGGGACCAGGACTGTTGTGTTGGTTAGAAACTTGATTGTGGTGTTCGTGAAAATCCATGGTAGATGTATTGTGTGTGTTGGGAGGGAGTCGGCCTGTGTTTGGTGGTGGTGTGGTAGTGAAACGCGGGCGGCAGTGGCCGCAGACTCCTCCTCCCAGCACCAGCTATACTCGCTGGGATCGTCACTGTGTTGGTTCAGTTGAAGATATCTTACGTCACTAGTTTTCTGAGTTTTCGTTTATAAAACTTTACCATCCAAAGGTGTTGTATTGTAAGGTGCTGAAGACAGTGTGTAGAAAAATCTTAAAATGCCTCCCCAGATGAAACTCCCTTTGGATATAGTTGAAATGTAAGGATATATATATATATATATATATATATATATATATATATATATATATATATATGTGTGTGTGTGTGTGTGTGTGTGTGTGTGTGTGTGTGTGTGTGTGTTTATTATACTTGGACAATTTGTGTAGGAAGCAAGTGTCAGGTGTTTTACATATTCATGAAGGTAAATGCTGAGCCCTACATCTCACCCTGCACACGGTGCATCCCACACCCTGACGCTTCCCATGTGTGCATCCCTGACCCTCCCCAAGTGTGCACCCCTGGCCCTCCCCGTGTGTGCACCCCTGACCCTCCCCGTATGTGCACCCCTGGCCCTCCCCGTGTGTGCATCCCTGACCCTCCCCGCTACGCCTGCCGGAAATGTCAACACGTCTCCAGGAATTATGAACGAGCATCAGAACCTTGTGGGGAGTGTGGTGTGGACGGCAGAGCAACAAGTTGCCCTGTCTTATATGCTGTCCATTTGGTGTCAGTAATTGAGAACAATGTCTTACGTAGGTAAACTTTATTGATGTGAATAGTTTTTTTCATATACTGACTGTAGTAATTTGTCTTTATATTGTGTTATCTGCTGTGTAGACTTAGTATTACACATTTTGTGTGGATGTGGAGTGTCTCAGACGTGGCGGAAGTGTGTGGGTCGTGCTGGTGTTAGCGCAAGGAAGCCCCACTCCGCTGGGGACCAGCGCGAAGCCTTGGTCTCTCAAGGTGTTGGCCATTGCTGTTCTTGTGTCACTGTGGTGGCGTCCGCACTCGAGGCCAGGTGCAAAGAATTTGAGCACAGTGGTTCGAAATGTGGACGATATTGGAACAGTAAATATTCATGTAGTGGGGAGGGGGATGGCTGCTCCCTCCGTCGCACAGCACTCCTTCACTGGCGATGTTCAAGGTCGTTATCTTGAACAGAATATCCTTAAACTGTTCAGCAGGACGGATCCAGGGGGTAAAGTGGCTGGATCTTTGACTTCGATTCAGGTCGGTGGCAGGAACCATCGTACCCAGGGATTGTACCGTCGTTGTTAAGGGTCGCGTGTTCGTGGTCAAGGGTCGTAACGTCGTGGTCAAGGGTCGTACCGTCGTAGTTAAGGGGTTACTGCTTTGAACCTGCACCACCGCCGCCAGATGGCTGTAACTGCTCTTCCCCCACCTGACGTAATACAAGATGACATAACCTTACGTGGTGTAAAGATAACTTGACCTGGTGTAAAGATGACATAACCTGACCTGGTCTGAAGTAAAGTAACATAACCTGACCTGGTCTAACCTTCCATAATGTCACCTCAGCTGACCAAATGTAGACTAATCTAAGGTCACCTACTCCTAATCAAACCGATATAATCTAACCTCGTATGCTTTGATGTGACCTTCTTGGACGTTGACTGCTGTAAATCAACGAGTGAACTGAACAACCTTACATGAACTATCCTACCCAGTGTACCAGGGTTATATGACATGCCTCTCACGTATCCAGAAGTTTATAATTCACATATTAAAAAATATGTATATGAATAAAATGAGTACTTTTATAATTATGCTGCTTGATAACTGCAATATGTTCATATTTCTTTGTTCGGGAGGAGGGGAATCGTGGGTGTTGTTTGTGGAGAAGGGAGGGAGGGAGGTGGATTTTGTCACAAACAAGAGGACTTATAATAATAACGCGGGGATAACCTGGGATAATTCCTACTGCCGGCTTTGGTAGTTCGTGGAAGGAAGGCTGAGAGGGAGGGGAGAAAACAATGAGCCTCGGAAAGATATTAAAAGTCTTCGACATGTTCATAAATACTCCTGATGCACCATTATTATTATTTTTTTTTTTTTTTTTTTTTTATACTTTGTCGCTGTCTCCCGCGTTTACGAGGTAGCGCAAGGAAACAGACGAAAGAAATGGCCCAACCCCCCCCCCCCCCATACACATGTACATACACACGTCCACACACGCAAATATACATACCTACACCGCTTTCCATGGTTTACCCCAGACGCTTCACATGCCTTGATTCACTCCACTGACAGCACGTCAACCCCTGTATACCACATCGCTCCAATTCACTCTATTCCTTGCCCTCCTTTCACCCTCCTGCATGTTCAGGCCCCGATCACACAAAATCTTTTTCACTCCATCTTTCCACCTCCAATTTGGTCTCCCTCTTCTATTATTATTATTATTATTATTATTATTGTTGTTGTTGTTGTTGTTATTATTATTGTTATTATTATTATTATTATTATTGTTATTGTTATTATTATTATTATTATTATTATTATTATTATTATTATTATTATTATTACTATTATCATCTTCGGTCGGCCTTGAACCTCCCTCGGATCATAGTGATGGTCAGATCAAAGAAGCCCAGATTCACTCTCTCTCTCTCTCTCTCTCTCTCTCTCTCTCTCTCTCTCTCTCTCTCTCTCTCTCTCTTCTGTTCTTGGCCAACGTACATCTTCACCACTCCCTCCCCTTCACTACAAACTCGTCGTCTTCACTACGCCTTCTAGGAACCATTTGAATTCTATCATCCAGAGATTATAGGTGAGGGGGAAGACACTGTCGTCTCCAGTAGTGTGAGGCTTGTCCCGAGAGAGAGAGAGAGAGAGAGAGAGAGAGAGAGAGAGAGAGAGAGAGAGAGAGAGAGAGTTCCACAATCCTCAAAACGTACAAAGTTCACCTCATATTGAAATCGAGGAAAAGGGGACCTGCCTGACGCCCAGACAAATTATTTAGACTCAGACATGGCAACAAGGAAGGAAGGGGGTGGGAGGACTGTCAGGGGAAGAAGCTACGACCCTGGCTAACCTGTACACAGTGACGAGGAAGCTTGCTGGCAGGCACACAGGGGACCCATCCACTGAAGGTGTGAGAACAGAGCAAGATCTTGGAAAACAATAGAATGCTATGATAATTCGCCAATATGAAATGTTACATACTTTATACATACGTAAGTACAGGAGTTATGCCTTCATACAGGACTTGAATGACACAAAATTAACAAAAGTGCATTTGTAAGTCGTTTACCGAATGGAACTGAATAACTTGCAGCCATGACATAGACAGCAGGAATGGCGTTCCATATCACAACCTCTATAGGTGTGACGGAGGAGAGGAGATGGTTTATTGACATCTGAGCTTCTGAATTCCACAAATGATATGGTAGAAGTGTGTTAGTTGATAATATTGAAGGGTTTAACTTGGTTATTGTCCCCTTCTCTATAAAGCCACCTAATGCAAGACCACAAGAATTCATTGGACAAATAAGGAATAAAGTCGCTTCCACAGCCTTAGTAACCCAGTTCCAAACATAGTTACGGTAGTAGTAGTACTAGTGGTGGTGGTAGTAGTAGTAGTGGTGATGGTAGTAGTAGTAGTGGTTGTAGTAGTGGCGGTGGTAGTAGCAGTAGTGATGGTGGTAGTAGTAGTAGTGGTAGTAGTGGTGATGATGGCAGTGTTGGTGGTGGAATGGATTAGCGGTACATGCTATACAGTGGGTGTCATTCAGTTGCCTTGGCGTACGTTGTCCCTGGTACTGGGAAATATTAAGGGCAATGCTGGGGCGTGGCCGCGAGGGACAGGGGCGGCGGTGTGAGAATGGAATGGAGTGATGGGGAGGGAGGAGAGAGAGAGAGAGAGAGAGAGAGAGAGAGAGAGAGAGAGAGAGAGAGAGAGAGAGACCGTGGTGTGTGTGTGTGTGTGTGTGTGTGTGTGTGTGTTTGTAAAAAGATAAGAGCGTATACGCATAGGACGAGGTATTACCATGAGGGAGGACCAGCGCGTGGCTCAGGCTGTGTGGAGAAGCCTTACCACAGGTGTGGGGCTTCACGCTATGTGTATTACAAGGAGGAAGAGTCTTGGCCACTTTTTACCTGGTAAAGAAAAGAGAATATTACTTTTCGTGTCCATCATCGCCTTTAGATATAGAATGTCGCTTCCTACCACCAGCAGCCTCCATCAGTGGCCACGCCCACGTACATCTTGCCACACCCACCTGCATTTTTATATACTCACTCGGCTGGCCACTCCCCCCCGCCCTCTTGCGTCCTGCCCAGCTCACGTGCCTCGTGCATTGGGTACTGCTGGCATATCTGCTATGGGCCTCCCCGGTGTACGGGCTGACGGGTTTGACCGTGACCCATTCAAGGGCCGCCCAGGGTTGAGCGCATAGGTTCGAAAATCTTGGGTTGCGGCAGTCGGTCCACAGTCAAAGCAGCTGTTCATCCACTCCGAGACTGAAGGCATGGGGAGGTGGATGCTATTATATATATATATATATATATATATATATATATATATATATATATATATATATATATATATATATATATAGAGAGAGAGAGAGAGAGAGAGAGAGAGAGAGAGAGAGATACCGTCTCATTTGTTTTAAAAAAAAAGAAAAGACCTGGGATGGTTCTTCCCTTTGCTCCACTCTTTTAGCCAAAGTGGAATCTAAAGCCTGTCACCTTACCAACATGTTGCTCTCTCTCTCTCTCTCTCTCTCTCTCTCTCTCTCTCTCTCTCTCTCTCTCTCTCTCTCTCTCTCTCTCTCTCTTCTCTGATGCAGGGTTTGTTTCGGCCACCTATTTTCAGCCACAGCACACGACACACTGACGTCCTCCGTAATGTCGGTGGAGATGGTGAGGACTGACCCCGTAAGGCACCCCTCCCTTACCTCGAACAGCCAGTTTGTGAGATCATCTTCATTCTTTATCTTTTTCTCTCCTTTTATACGCTTTCCACCCATACGAGTCAGGTGTTTCTCTCCTTTTATACGCTTTCCACCCATACGAGTCAGGTGTTTCTCTCCTTAATACGCTTTCCACCCATACGAGTCAGGTGTGTAAACATTTAAGTGTGATTATTTCATATTCTCTCTCTCATTTGCGTTATTTTTCATTTTATCCAAGATGGCCACGATTAAGGGCGTTTTTTTCCCCCCCCCCCGGTCATGATGCTATAAAAAAGGAATATAATGGCCCCCCCTCCACTCGTTGTGCTTCCTGCCACGCCCACGCCCATGACCAAACCCACTCCTGGCTGGCCCCGCCCACGCCTTGCCTTCAACAGTTGCACCGCATATGGCACTTAACGAGATTGCTTGTGGTGCAATCTACTTATTGTGAAGGGAGGAGGGATGGTGTGGCGGCGGCCCGCGGGACCAGTAAAGTAGGAGCTTCTTTGTCTTCCCCTGACGTCCTCTCACGACGCACACTTTTTGCAGTTAATTGTGCTGCCTCATGAGGCCGCCGCACAGTTCTCCACGGTCATCCAGTACCAGTGTGGGGGTGTGGCCACGGGTACTGGCTGAAATAAGACGTCTGCTTAAAAGTCTACTTGATACAGTAAGAGAAAGTAGTGTAGATATCCAGGTCCCAAAACTGCGTAATGCAGAGCTTGAGGCCAAGAGGAAGACTAGATGGCTCAGGATGAGTTGTTAGGGGGAGGTGTGGGTGTGTGTGTGTGTGTGTGGCGAGGGAGCAGGATGGGTGGCTTCTTGCCAGGGGGAGGAGTGTGGTGAGGGAGTAGGGTGGGCGGCCACTAGCCAGGGGAGAGGTGAGTGGTGAGGGAGCAGAGGTGGTGGAGGGAACGGCCACTTGCCGGGGGGGGAGGAGGGAAGTGGTAAGGGAGCAGGGTGGGCAGACACTTGCCAGGGGGGAGGGCGAGTGGTGAGAGAGCATGGTGGGCGGCCACTTGGCCGGGGGGTGGTGTGGGAAGGCAAGTGGTGAGGGAGCAGGGGAAGGGACGGGCACTAATCCTGGGGACCTTGGCACCCAGCCCACCCGTCGACCGGCCCCCACGAATTACTGATCTGGCAGCCATACACATATTTTCACGGGGCAGCCATATGCTCCCACTCAGCCATTAGTGTCGATGGGATACTCTCTCTCTCTCTCTCTCTCTCTCTCTCTCTCTCTCTCTCTCTCTCTCTCTCTCTCTCTCTCTCTCTCTCTCTCTCTCTCTCACACACACACACACACATACATACGTGTGTATATATATATATATATATATATATATATATATATATATATATATATATATATATATATATATATATATATATGTTATACATGTTCGCCAATTCCCGCTTGAGCGAGGTGGCGTCAAGAACAGGCGACTACACCTTGGAAAGAGTCCTTGTTTGTCTCCTTGTGTTCCTTCTTTTAGGACGTACCGCAGGAGGGGAGTATGGAGGGGTGAAGCTTCTAGGAGCACTGACCAATGTGCGTATAGAGAACGGTATGTGATAGGGTAGATATGGTTATGTATAAAGGAATATTAGTCTCAACGATATTATATGAATGCGAGGCATGGGCTTTTGACAGGGTTGTGCGGGGGAGGGTGGTTATGTTCGAAATGGAACTCCAGGATTTCTTTCAAAGGAAGGGGTCCTGCGTTAGTTATAATTATTGGAATAGATAAAAGATTGTGTGAGTGTGTGTGTGTGTGTGTGTGTGTGTGTGTGTGTGTGTGATTGTGTCGTACAGGGAGAGAGCTTTACATTTGTGTTGCTGTGTCTTCACACACACACACACACACACACACACACACACACACACACACACACACACACACACACATACCCCATGGCTGTACTTCTGTTGTATCTATACACACATAAGAGCTTCAGTCTAAAGACGGGAAAGGAAATTGAGAGATGCAGCCGAAGAGTAGGAACACCAGATCATATAGGGTGAGGAGAGGAAAGTGGAAATAACTGGAAAGACAGTCGAGTTCAGGATGGTCATTGCTGGATATCCTGAGACACTGTCCGTAACACAGGATACTGAGGGAGGCGGAGCAGGAGCAGGTTCTGGGAGTCTTGAGTTGAAGAGACCCAGAGCATAGTGACCACCGGGCAGCGGGGTTAGAGAAGAACTCCTGAAGCATGCCAAGGTAGACGGATGATCCTCCTCCCATCCTGACCCCTTGTGCCTCCGTCCCCTCCTCCTGGCCCGCTAATTGGTTCCCCCCCTCACCCTCTCCCTCGCTGCCTGCCAGCGTGGCGCAGTTTTTTCTGTGTTATCTTACTGAGTAAAGAATTTCCTCCTCAGTTGATTTATATTATTAATGGCCCTCGCCTTGTACAGAGGGTAGCACCATCCTGGTGTCGCTTTTGGTAATAAACTTCACTTCTTAACAACGCCAAAGCCAACATTTTTCCGAAGTGAGTTGATGCTTCGTCTTGTATCTCCGGTCTGTCACTGTCCACTTTATTTCTTCTCACTTTTGGGGATTTAATGCTTCATTATCTTCTGTTAGGCCATGAGGAGGCTCTCGAGCCGTCGCTGCTGCTGCCTGGTTATCTTAATTAGTCGTTGATTAAGCCAGAGCTGGCATTTAGTAGGGGAGGCGCGGGCATAAGGGAGGGGCTCGTAGGGTGAAGGGAATGGGAGCAGTTGGGAAAGGGAGACGGAAATGGTGAGGTGGAGGAGTTAGAGGTGGGGAGGAGTGAGGGGGGGAGGGTGGGGCTGAAATATGGAGGGAGGTGAGGGGTGTTGAGGAGTTGACGGGAATGGAAGTGGGGAAGTGATGGACTGAGATATGGAAGTCAGAGTTCGTGGTGAGGGTATGAGGAGGCTTGGGTGGCAGGAGGAGGGTGGTGAGGAGCAGGCTCATGATGAGGTGAAGTGGTAAGAACTGAGGTGAGGAGAGGGAGAGAGAGAGAGAGAGGAAAGGTAGGAGGTTGATGGGATTGATGAGTGAGGTTCTAAGATTATGGTGGGGAGAGAGAGGAGGGATGGTGAGAAGTGAGAGGTAGTGAGGAGACAAGGCTGGGGGTAGGGAGAAAGAGGAGGGATGGTGAGAAGTGAGAGGTTGTGAGGAGACAAGACTGGGGGTAGGGAAAGATAGAGTTCCTGTGTGGAGGTGAGGAGTGGTAGTGAGGTAGTGGGTTCAGGAGTGGAACTGAGGTTGAGGAGGAGGGTCAAGAGCTAGTGTAGGGTCCTAGGAATTGAGGGAAAGTTTAGGAAATACTTAATACCCGAGACAACAACCATCATTAGATGCCGGAAGAGAGATGGCAGACATTTCACAGTGATTATTGTATGATGACCTTACCCACAACGATCACAACACCCACAACATAACCGTAGACTATTTTGATTAATATATCTGACTGGATCTTGAGGACCTGTAAGACGAAGGAACAAAAATTAATGATGACTTTGGTTCAATCACACATACTCTCCATGCCGTATACAACACTTGGTTAACTAACATCACCCTTCATGTTGGGCGAAGTTTCCGTGACAGAAATTGTGCAGGGAACACCCCTGGCCTCCACTGTCTGCCGGTAATGGACTCTTGTGATAACGGTTAAAATTCAAAACGGAATCGTGTCGGATGCAGACAGGAGACGTATGATAATTTCAAATTGAAACTTGTGTAATATATGTTCCTACAGTGTACGTACAACATTTATTTCCTGTTAGCATGACAGTCATGAAGACGTAAAACATCACCGACAAAATATTCATTTGTTGAAATACTTCAGAAAAGATATTTAAAAGTGCGAGGTGTGGACCTTATCGGGCTGGCGAAATAATGGGAGAGAAAAAAAATAATCATGAAACCAATACTTGATCAGCCAGGTAGTGAGTGTGTCGCTGTGGACTGTTGCCGCGCACAGCCTAGCTGATCAGAGGAACAACATGACATCCTAGTCCCCCAGACCAGGTTATGGAGGCGACGACATTGGTTGGCCAGCCATACACTGAGTGACACTTGTGTAGTATCTTTCTCTAGTTAGGATTTGGTTCTCAACCCAAGTTATTGGTTACGATTTTACTCTTTCTTCCTTTATTTGAATATCATCTGTGGAAAGATTAAGGTGTGTGGGGTATTATATAGAGTAGTTCACAAGTCGGTTATGCCAGGCAGGATGTGACCGATAACTCAAGAGTAAGTGTTCACACTGCATGACGAGGACTTAACATACCCATATCCGTGAGATCACAGGACTCATGGGTATGCATGGTCATGTCATGCACGTTGAATATTTCTTGGAATTATATTATCAGTAGTGAACTCTGCCCCATGATTCTGGACTTTAGAAACACCGAAGTTTGTTATAATGGGGGTTTCAGATAAGTGACTGACGTATTTATCACCCACAGCTAAAATGTTAGGAAACGTTACGTAATGTTTTACAGGCGTCCTCCATGAACAAGAAGATAGGACTGAATGTCTCACTGGTTTAGTCGATTTAGTATGTCAGGTATACATGACATTGTAAGGTTGTGACGAAGCTACGTTAAGATAAAGTGAGCAGCCAGGATTTTCAGAAGGGTTGGCCTGTATATTCATTTTACTCTATTACTTATGTACACTGTCTGGTGAGATCTGATGTGTATAGATAAGCACTTGATGGGTACGATGCACACCTGTTATTCCCCTGAATACTGTAGAAAGTCATCAGTCACTCACGGTGTAACTTGATACAAAAATGTGTTATTCACGATAATTCATTTGATACTAGAAAAACATAGATCGTTGAAATAAAATTTTACGGTAGAGTGCTGCTATAAATGTCATTAAAACTTTTTACGGGTTAAACAACATATACACGATTTGAAACGTTTTGGAAGACTGAAATATATCAAAAAAAAAGGGGGGGGGGGTTAAAGCAATTGTGAATTGTGGTTTCTGACAAGGTCGGTCTCAATTATAATTATGTTTTTCATACACAGAGGGTTACAGGTGCCTATTTTTGTCTGAAAAGGGGGATTCGAACCCTTCCCCATATCCTTCCTTGATCATTATCGTTCATCTATGTATATTATGTTAGTTTGAGTCATTATTAAGTAAGTTAGAGGCTGACTGTGAGGAATAGTTTCACGCCGTAGCTGAATGTCTTTGGTAAAATCTAAGAAAATGAAAGTCTGTGTCTGTGACTGTACGAGTTAGTGTCTTATTCCTACCCTACCGGACGTGTGAGTGTGTGTGTGTGTGTGTGTGTGTGTGTGTGTGTGCACTGGTGTCCGGACAGGGGCGTGGCCCTTCTGGGCGTGGTAGGAACACGCACCCATCTATGTCAGCTCTTCCCAACAGCAGTATTTTTGCCGGGGAGCCACGCCCCCTATATTTATACTCCCGAGTCCAAAGTTGGGCCGCTCGTCCCTGCCAGATGTTGACCTCGTCAGCGCTCTCGTTCTGTAACCCCTCCTCAGGGTATCCCAGCCTCCTTCCATAAAGGTTCTTCTCCTCTACCTATCCCAGGGCCTCACACCCTCGTCGCCATTAGGCCACCCATTCCTGGCAGCCCACCAGGATACCCCCCCCCCCCCTCTCTTTCCTTGCCCCTTCCCCACAAGACTACCCTATCCTAACCTCGTAGTTCCTCCTTCACTATAACGCCTGAAGGATCCCCTTCCTGTGGCTCTCCAGATCCCTCATATTAATACCTGACTTGTCAAGCTTCTTCCTCTTAGCCACAAGGTTTCCATCAGTTTCCTCAAGCCTAAAATGCCCTCTCCATCCTTTTAGTTCCCCAAGATCTCCTTCCCTTAGTCCCTCATGACATACTTCATCTCAAACTACCGCTCAGGTTTTCCCGTTTTCCTCGCCTACCCCATAAGGTACCCCTTTCCCCTGCCTAACACCCAAGGTCACCCTTTCCCCGTAATGGGAAGGGTTCAGGTTCGCATACGAGACGCTTGTACATTTATCCTGGTGTCGCTTTACAGGTGAGTGGACGGTGACTCTTAAGGACATACTAGTAGCCACACAATTAATTAGCCACATGGTTATCATGAGAAACTTTACATTAACTTCTCTCTTTATTATGGTTATTAGACAAGAAGGTCGTTGTTCGTTGAAGCCCCACCTCTTTGTGTTGGGGTATCTGCCAGGTTAGTGTGAGTGGGGGAGGTAGATTGTGTGTGAGATACGTAATGAGAGATTAATGGAGTGGACATCCTCCCTGCAGCCACTTGTCTCCACTTGAGTGCCAGTGACTCGCTTCATTACCTCTGGTATGCAGTGATTAGGTCTGTCGTGCGTCAGTCCCAGTGTTGTTATGGTCACCCGGCTACCTGCCAGGAAAAGGCTTGCTGGTGTGAAGAATAGTGTATTAGCACGTTTGTGTCGGCCTGACTCTCTTCCAGACGCACATTGATGTCGTTGCTCCCATCCGGAGAGTTTACAGCTGCTGAATCCGAAAACTGTAGCAAAACTGCAAGCCTGTAACACTGATATGGCATTTCTTAAAGTTCGTATGTACGCGCGCGCGCGCGCGCGCGTGTGTGTGTGTGTGTGTGTGTGTGTGTGTGTGTGTGTAGTTTATAACAAATAGATGAATAAGTTTATTGAATTCAAGCAGCCATTCTGCTGAAAATGCACCTTTGAGGAATTATATGATTGGGGGTCTTAATAGTGACTAGTTAATTGATCGCAAAACAGCTTAGGATCAACTTGGGTCGGGCTGGATACTCACATGCGTTGCGTCTGTCTACATTAATGGTACAGGAAGTTTTGCTCAGCAGATGATTTTATGGTTAATACAGAATACATTTAGTGGTGATTCATTGAACATTAAGTATAGTTACATATTTGTTGAATAGTAGTAGTATCGATTATGTATTTAATGGTGAACATTAAGTGATGTAAAGTTACGTATTGGCTGCATTGCAGTAGTACTTTGTTGACATAGATTATGTATTTAATGGCGAACATAAAGTTGCATACTTGCTGAACTGCAGTAACACTTTGTTGACGTATATTCTGTACTTAATGGCGAACATTTTAGTAACGAATATTTTCACGTTGATTGTGGTATAGTATTATAGTACTTGACATACACATAACCGTGGAGAAATTAAGGTATTTGCTTGCTTAGCTATGCAGTTGTTCATGGATTGTTTATGACATTCACAGTAGTAGTAAGTCTAGGGTAATTTTCGTATGTGTACACCACTGGTTTGCACAAGGAGATTGTGGTGATGGATGTCGGTCAGGCGATCGCCCCTCTGACCCTCAAGGAAAAATATGGGGTTCCTGTGGTCAGCTGGGTGGGTTACAGCTCCTGTGATCAGTTGGGTGGGGCACAGCTCCTGTGATCAGCAGGGTGGGTCACGACTCCAACCGTCAGGGACCGTGGCCCATGGTTTACACTGAGGCAACCGCTCCTCTATCATAGTAAGCTTCAGTGATTTACCGGCAAAGTTTTAATTTGTATATCAAAATCAGATTCGGTGGAGGCAGACGCACTTGTGTGGAGATGGTAGGTAGGTCCAATCAGGCTTAATCTAAGCATCCAGCAAGGGGGTTGGGGGGTTGGGGGAGTGGATGTGTGTCCGTGCGTATGACCGTGTGTGTGGTGAAAGAGGCCTGGGGCTGACCTTTACCAGGCCATGAGAACCTAAATAATGGAATACGTTTAAAGATGTTAGATGTTAGCCCTCGAGCCGGCCGGTGACCACCTCCCACCTACCAGTGTAGGTACCAGTATGTGTCTTCCTCCTAGCTGCTACACTGGGCACCAGCTAGTGTCTACCTCCCAGCAGCCATACTAGGCACCAGCTAGTGTCTACCTCCCAGCAGCCATACTAGGCACCAGCTAGTGTCTACCTCCCAGCTACCACACTAGGCACCAGCTAGTGTCTACCTCCCAGCTACCACACTAGGCACCAGCTAGTGTCTACCTCCCAGCAGCCATACTAGACACCAGCTAGTGTCTACCTCCCAGCTACCACACTAGGCACCAGCTAGTGTTTACCTCCCAGCAGCCACACTAGGCACCAGCTCGTGTTTACCTCCCAGCAGCCACACTAGGCACCAGCTAGTGTCTACCTCCCAGCAGCCACACTAGACACCAGCTAGTGTCTACCTCCCAGCAGCCATACTAGGCACCAGTTAGTGTCTACCTCCTAACAGCCATACTAGACACCAGCTAGTATCGACCTCCCAGCAGCCATACTAGGCACCAGCTAGTATCTACCTCCCAGCAGCCATACTAGGCACCAGTTAGTGTCTACCTCCTAACAGCCACACTAGGCACCAGCTAGTGTCTACCTCCCAGTAGCCATACTAGGCAACAGCTAGTGCCTACCTCCCAACTACCAAACTGATCACTAGCCAGTGTCTACCTCTCAGCTACCACACCAATACTCCCAGATATACACGTAAGGTACTTGATTGTCAGGTGACAGACCTGGAGAGAAATTGAATTAACCGGCTGGGTAGAGAAACGAGACATGTATCGGGTACACCTGTGACTCGTTCATTCTTGTACTCTGGACGTGTTATCATCCCAGGAGGGAACGTGATCGTGTATGAGGGCTGCCTGTTGGGCTGGGTCGTGTCTCGTCCTTTCCATCCAGGTTTATGTGTCTGTATGGGTCGCTGTCTACGTGTGGAGTTATATTATTTCTGTGAGGATCATCAGAGCTCCAGGGGAGGCGTGGTGTGTGTGTGTGTGTGACACTCCCGTCTTATACCTTGGTCCTCTCACTCTCACCATACCACTCCGTCCCTCCCATCCCCTCTCTCCTTTCGCTCTCCCATCATCCACGCCGAGTCTGAAGCGCCTCCTGCAGAGGTAGTTAACTCGTGGTCGACCCTTTATCTCCACGTACCTGTTTTCAATTTGCCTTCACAGCTTGAGTCACCTGGAGTATGGCAGATAGCCCTCCCCGTCAGTTCTACCCCCTCAGGTCTCACCCAGGTGCCAATATAGGAGGTAGATTACCCTCTGCGTAGGTTAACCTTGTATTCCATAGGCCTCGCATAACCTCCTTCCCCGTGTGGCAGATGGCAAGAACTGGGGGCCATGGTGGGCTGGCAGGACTGGCTACGTCAGCAGGATGACGGTGTATCCTAGAGTTACATGACCGTCTGTACTAGTTGAGGTAACTCATCTGTGAGGACGTCTGTGGGTAGACACATTTATGGTACGCTTCCCTCACACACACACACACACACACACACACACACACACACACACACACACACACACACACACACATGGCTGTAAGACATCGAAACAGTACCCGGGGGCGCATTGTGTTCCTTTAGTGAAAACGTTTTTGAATCCAGTGGTCTCTGGCTGCAACGCTGTGTTGTGGACATATTCTAGGTGTTGTCTCTCGGTTGAAGGTACACGCTAGGGTAACAGGTACTATCCCCACAGCCCTTGCAACACTTCCCCCTCAGCCTCGAAACCCTGCCATGTGAATCCTCATGTTCCTCCCTGAAGCCTCTAGCATCTAGTCAGGTAAGCCTTGAACCGTTTACCCCTTAAGTCACTAGTGTAGTGAAGCCTTGGAAGCTAGAGGCATGGCGAGGACTACAGGGGGTGTCCTCTTGACATACTCGCCCTCCACGTTCGTCGGGACGCAGGTGGTGGAGTTGCCTCTGGCTCGGCATGTTATTTATTGACAAGGAGATCAGTGATGCCTGCCTCCCCCGGGCTGGCAAAGGGCTCAGCCCCAGGCACAAACATGCACCACTAAAAGGAAATATATTGGATGTGTCGGTAGGATAGGTGGGCGAGTGCGCAGATGGATGGATGGATGGATGGATGGATGAGTGGATAGATGGAACTCACGGTTGGATGGGACGGAAGGATGGATGGATGAGTGGATAGATGGAACTCGTGGATGGACGGACGAGTTTGTGGGACGAAATTGTTATCATGGGTTACTCTCATTTGTGGTTATTATGGTGTGTTGACTTTTCGACGCTGCTGGTGAGCAAAAGTCTAATTCATATCACGTTATTGAAATACTGCACAATGAAGCCTCGGGGAGAATCATACTTGCTTTACCCGAGGTCCACTAAAGTCCTCAACATGCAGAAAGAACTTGGTATTCCCAGCATTGAAGACAGAATACTTGGAGTCAGGCTTATGCTAAACCATATATGCCATGGCACAAGTGATTCTAAATGGATCCAAATAACAGCCAACCACAAGGCAATGTTTTGAATACATAATTTGTATCAAAATAGGAAGTGGCAGCATTTCTGCTCTTGGCATCACGACACCAACTACTCCAAGAAAGTAATTACTTACGATCTTCTCCTCCAACACTTAGGAAAAGCCAGTGTTCTTGAGTATATACAAAAACTCCTGACTGAAGATAACAAAGCCCAGTGCATGATGTATACTGACACCTCTCTCATTTATGCTACCGGCATTGTGATCAAACCCAATGGTAATAGAGAAACATGTTATACTATACAACTGGACATCTACTGTACAAACTTAATTGTCCGCCATATTTATTGATCTTGAGCTGATAGAAATCACTGCCACAGACAGTTTAATTATCTCTTGAGATCAGAATGTAACATGGTGGTCTCTGAAACAACACACAAATATTCACACATTATTGCTCAAGGGATTCAAATCAAATTGTTATGGATTCCCTCTCATATAGGCCTCCGTGAGCATGACAAAGCTGGTGTTTTAGCTAAACTTGCACGTAGTAAAGGTGATGTTGAAAACAACGTTGGGTTGTCAGTTAGAAGCCTCAAAACTGTAATTAGAAAGGAACTACTTGACCTTTTCGAAGCCAATCCTCAGGCACGTCACCATGAATCATATATACATTAAATAACTTTACTACCAGACTAAGGCTAGGCTATAGGTACTATTGGCGCTTTGGCCTAACTGGAGATATTAATAATTGAGAAAGAAGTTTAGTAAAAGGGGAAGGAAGGAGAACTGAATGGGGAAGAAGGATTGGGTAAAGTAAATGAGATGAAGGTGCTTGGATAGGAGAATTAGAGGCGAGATACAGGAATACTCAAAACAGAGGATTATGGAGTGGAGCGGAGATGGGGGAGGAAGACTAAATGAAACCGGGTGTGCTCTGACCGTAGACTAGTCTAGCCAGAACACTCGTGTCTTGCATCATCACTGATGAAGTATTTATCCTGTTGTGGATCATCACTGTTATGATACTTGTCCTGTAGTGGATCATCACTCTCATAATACTTGTCCAGCAGTGGATCATCACTTTCATAATACTTGTCCTGCAGTGGATCATCACTCTCATAATACTTGTCCTGTAGTGGATCATCACTCATAATACTTGTCCTGTAGTGGATCATCACTATCATAATGCTTGTCCTGTAGTGGATCATCACTATCTTAATACTTGTCCTGTAGTGGATCACCTGTCATAATATTTGTCTTGTTTGGATCAACAACGTCGTAACACTTGTCTAGCACTGGATCAAGACTGCCATAATATTTACCCTGCAGTGGATCAACACTCTCATAATACTTGGCATGCAGTGGTTCATCACTGTCATAACATTTGTCCTGCAGTGGATCAACATTCGTGATACTTGTCCTGCAGTGAATCAGGACTAATGGTGGTGGATACTTGTCTTCATGTGGATCATCAGTGAATATCTGTCTTGAATTGACTCGTTATTAAATTGGATCAAAACTGAATTGTTGCAATGTCAGAATGGCTCAACAGTAAAGTTACGCAATTTAAGGTGATCAACAACGAACACCTGTGGTATTGAAATGAATCTTCACTGAGCAGTTGCAGTTTTGAAACGAATCAACAATAATTGCTTTCAGTTTTGTTGTATATATGCCACTGATCACGTGAACCACACACTGGAACTTACTTTGGAATAGAAACAGTAAATAAACTATCTGTACAGTGTAACTAACTCCTCCCGGGATGAGAAGATATTCGTTATGGTCCTGTGGTTGGCTAGATGCAGGATGTTAAGCAGCAAGAGGGAAGAACGAATAGAATGACATTATCAGCAAGTTTTTTCGTCCCACTTCCTCAAATTTTGAGCAGATTAAGCAACTTGGGTCGTATGATTTCCTCATTAGACTCCTGCTGATGTTTTGTATCGTAATTGTTTCGTAATTTTTAGTTTTTTCCCGACTGTTGACTGCTTCTTTCCTGACAGTGTGAAGAACTGAGTTCTAACGCACGCCGCAGATGTGGTCGTACTAACGAGGGATAGATGTGGCTCCCCTTCTTGTGTTGTGGTGTCCGGCTGGAGGGATGGGTTCGGAACTCAAAGCCTCAACCCCCCACCAACCAAACGCCACCCTCTCCACCTTTTGCCCAACAACCACAAAGCTACCCATCCGATATTCATTTAAAAATCCGGGTGTAAGAGATATGTTTCTCACTGCTACCATATCAACAGTATCGTCATCTTGTAACTGTACAAATTATTCTCTGAACATATGCTCTTGACGGGCAAACTTAGCATGATATGGTCAATGAAAATGACATGAAAGTAGATTGGAAAAGCTTCGGTAAAACCTTCAAAGCATACGTGCCAGTGTGTAGTAGTGTATTTCTAAAACGAAGCCAAGGTGGTGGAACGATGATATACAAAAAGTCCCTCCGTAAATTCAAAGATACCAATAACCATAATGGTAAAGTAAGTTATGTAGATTTGCTTAGAGAGTTATACATTAAAGTAAACGTCAGTATAGAGCGTAATATATTGTTGAAAATAACAAAAGAAACCTTAAGAAGTTTTTGCGGTTAGGTTAGAATAGAGTCATCACCCAGATAATTATCCCCTTAGTTACGGAAAAGGGTGACGGTTCAAGACAACAAACTCATGGCAGAAATTTTAAATGACTCTTGCATCTGCGTTTACGATCAAAGACACGACTAAAGTCCCGAATACAGTTTCACCGATAACAGAGGAGAACATTCTTCAACAGATTGACATAAACGCTGAAGGCATACTGTCAGCAGTACACGGAATGAAAATGAATAAGATGGAAGGTCTTGATAAGTTTTATCCAAAGACAATGAAAGAGGAGAAAAATTAGACAGATAAGCCCATTACCGTCCTTTTCAATTAGTCACCTACTGCAAGAGAAGTTCCAGATGAATGGAAGTTTGCCAGTGTAACGCCGTTATTGAAAAAAAAAATAAGTAACTGCCTGGAAGTGATCCTTCAATAAGCTTAACGTCTGTAGTTGGAAACCATTCGAGATAGAATTGTAAACCATTTAGAGGACCGCAACTTAAAAAAAAAAAATCCTAGCATGTATGACGAAAGGAAAGCGGTTGATGTCATATATCCAGATTGTCAAAAGCATCCGCTAAAGTTCCACATCAAAGGTTACAAGCAAAAGTATAATCACAAGGCACTGATGGGGTTAAACTTTGGCGTATAAGAAGTTGACTGGCCGTAAACACACAGTCGTTATTAATGGTCAAGCCTCAATGGTTGGACGTAACAAGTGCAGTGCCACAAGGATCAGTCTTAGGGCCCAGTTCTCTCTCTCATATATTTCATTGATATTGACAATTGGAAGACGTCAGAATTCGCTGGTGATACAAAGGCTATGAAATAAATTTACATATGAACTTGAACGTCTACAGCTTCATACTGAAATAGACAAACTGATGGATTGGGCTCGTAGGCGGCAAATGAATTGCAAAGTGCAAAGTTTTACAAGTGGTGAGCAAAAACGGAAAGACAAACTGCAGTTTGAATGCTGTTGAACTTGAAAAGGTGAATGAGGAAAACGTTCGGGGGTAATGATTTCATTTTGACCCTAAAACCAAGTAAGCATTGCACAGAAGCGGTGAAAAGTGCGAAAATCTTGATCTGTGTAGATGCTTAAGATTTGCTTCGTCTGATTTCATTCGTAGTCATGGATACAAACTCGTTGGCAAACGTTTTCCCTCGAATGAGGCGAAGTGCTTATTTGTTAACTGAATTGTTTACATATGGAACGATTTGCCAGATACAGTGGTTGAAAGTAGCACTGTTTAAGAATAGACGATACATATTTCGCTTCTACTCCTCGACTTTCACATTATTTGCGCCTCCTTAGTCACACTTGACAGTTAGATCATGTTCTTTGTATTATATGTATACTTTTTAACTTAACACAGTTGTCTGTTAACATCTGACATCCTCCACGATCACAGACAACCTCGAAAGGACCTTGTGATCTGTTGCTGTTTTCTTTATACTCTTTTGCATTCGCATAATTTCTTCAACCCAAATGCTCTTTGAACTAGTCTTAACTAATCGTTGTCAGCATTTTATGACAGTCCAAACTTTCTCTCTAACATTATCCTAATTAAAGGTGTTTGACCTTATCCTAATTAAATGTGTTTGACCTCACAAGCAGCTGAAGTACTGTAAACTTGTTATTCAGGTGGTGTTGGACCATCCTCAAAAATTAGCATATAAGACTGTGATGATGGTGGTACGAGTCCTGCTGGCACCCTCTTAAAAAGAATTCATAGAAATCTGAAACATCCTACAAAGAGTGATTTGCTCTATAAAGTTTTATTATTATTATTATTATTATTATTATTATTATTATTAATATTATGCATTTTCTGTAGTCATTAGTTAGCCCCTTGAGCACAACGGTACAACCCTTAGGTCACCATTGAGCCTGGCCTTTTTCCAGGTCAAAGGTCACGCTCTCTTACAGATGGGTCAGATGGTTTTACTCCCAAGGCTCAGCAGAACATTAGGAGTTAGCCAGGGTGGGATAGAGAAGTGTATTATGACCATCACATGGAGCACTTCCTGGGTACGTGGACTGTCGACGGGTCATGTTGTTTATCACAGTGAGTCTTGTTACATTTACAGCGTAGCGTATATATTGTCGTATTGTCTACTGGTGGTTAACCCTGTAGTCTTCAAGAAGGTCAGGCTGGGTGTGCCAGCCGGCGGTGGTGGCAGCCTGCCTGGTGTCGCTCCACTATTTGTGAACGGGAAATAAAAGTGACAATTTGTTGACAGTAGTGACGGTGGGCTCAAGGTTGAGGGTGTGCCAGAAATGAACGGATGCATAGAGATGTTAATGTAGTATACATTACAACGTTCTTGGAATTCATGTATCGAGATTAACCTGTGTGTTGAGCTTGTTTGCTCGTACTACCCACCGTGCATGGCACATCAGGTTACTGTACCTCCCAAGCTCATGAATGAACTAGGAAGGGCTGTGTTTACTTGATTTTTCTCCCGTCTACTTGAATTCCGTCGTATTGACGGAACAGTTCAGGGAAGCTTTATTCTGTCGTTTGTAAATTGTGTTATTTTATGGTGTGTCATTTTCTGTATGAGGAGTCTTGTAAGGATTAGAATGATTGTATTGAGGATGTTATTTGTCATATTCCTCCTGTGTAAAGTAAGGCTCAGTAAATCCACTCTAAGATTTTCTGGGATAACATTAAAGACCAGATTTCCTCTCTTAGAGGTTGTGGCGTTTCATTTTTCTTCATCTTCCGTGAGTGTGTGAGTCTAGACTGAATTTTTCACACTATTCGAGGCCCATACAAAGTCTGGTAGTGTATTGTTGACGCCACGAGTTTACATAAAACAGGCTGTTCTCTGTGCAAGAAATTGTGATGGTTTGTTTACCTTTCGGGTAATTATTGCTCTAAACAGTGATTTTCATAGCTTTTTCTTTTTTTTATATTTCGTGCTGATTATCATGCATGTAGTCTTGGATTTGAATTTGTCAAATGAATAAAGGTATTCACTAT
The DNA here is from genome assembly GCF_036320965.1 of Panulirus ornatus. NCBI lineage: Eukaryota > Metazoa > Arthropoda > Malacostraca > Decapoda > Palinuridae > Panulirus > Panulirus ornatus. Next base: position 12,328,886 of record NC_092232.1, read on the forward strand.
ATGTCACTGCTTGCACGTTAGTTCCTTTGTCCCTTTGCAATTTTCTCAAGAAATTACAATCTTACAGTCAGTCTCCTCCACTTATTTTGACAAATTTCATTTCTGTGAGAAGCTGCGGCTGTTGTGTACCAGCTACTCCTCTTCGTTTGTATGAAGCCTGTCGCGCCAACTAGGATAGGAATACATCCTTTTTTTTCTTTATGAAGATATACTTGAATGCAGCAAAAATCATCATAATCACGCTGGCATGTAACGTAAATGATGATCTTTGTAATCACTCGAATACCTCGGATGTTAGGAATGAAAATTATGAATTTCGCTTCCCCGCATGATTAATGAACATTTTACCTTTAGTATCAGTATTTGATAAGTGTTGAGTGCACACACAGAAGGTTGGTTAGCACACTTTATCATCTCTCACTCCTGCCTTTTTTGAAGGCTTTCTCTCATATGGGCTTACCCAGCGACAACGCTTTATTGAAGTATATAATTTCCATGTATATTCTTTCAGAGTTGTATTATTGCAATAATATATAGTCATATATAGCTTTGCAGGAGCATTCTTTGAGTTCTTAATTCTGCTCGATGCAGATTAAGGAGACTAGTCCTTTTATATTGTATTAACTAAGGCAAAACTGTGGAAGTAGTAATTGTAGTAATGATAGAGAGTGAATTTCATGAATTGAAAAGGATGTGTTTATTTTTGAAACGAGTTATGTGTCAAGTTATTAATAAGATGAGTGGAGGTGAGGATATGTGAAGGAGGAGCGACGGATTGTTGGCAGCATCGGTTGGCGTTCCGAGAAGCTGTTGATTGTGGCAGGCACGCAGGCCGGCTGGCCGGGGGCTGTTCTTCTTTGTACCACACCCAAAATAAACTGTTGAGACAAGACTAAGCCGGCCGAGGGGGGGCCCCTTACCCTCACCTTCTCCCCCCCTGTTCTGTTGCGTAATGTTGGGTTGCACGTACCACATCACAGCCCAGCTGATTCGTTCATGGGTCAGATAAACACCAGGATTTGATATTTTTTCACCCCAAAGGTTCTTTTGAGTGGGACTGCTGTTTATGCGTGCACAAGAAGTGAGTATAGATACATGTAAATTAGTGATACAAAATATGGAAAAGTGGATAAGAATGAAGGTAAAAGTATGTTTCTTATGTACATTTCTTATTGGATTACACATTCAACACACACACACACACACACACACACACACACACACACACACACACACATATATATATATATATATATATATATATATATATATATATATATATATATATATATATATTCCAGGGACCTCTTTCCAAAGGCTCCAGCAGTTCAAGGTTGCTCTACTTCCAGTAGTATGGATGTGTTGGGGTCCTTTGGAGTTAAGAGTTCTTGATGAGTCTCCTATTAATAGTACAGCCTCCCAAAGAGGAGTTTTTGCTTGTGGTGTAGCATCAAGCAGGCCGAGTCCAGTAGCTCCTACACACACACACACACACACACACACACACACACACACACACACATATATATATATATATATATATATATATATATATATATATATATATATATATATATATATATATATGTATGTATGTATATGTATGTATGTATATGTATGTATATATATGTATATATATATATATATGTATGTATGTATATATATGTATATTTTTTTTTTTATACTTTGTCGCTGTCTCCCGCGTTTGCGAGGTAGCGCAAGGAAACAGACGAAAGAAATGGCCCAACCCCCCCCCCCCCATACACATGTATATACATACGTCCACACACGCAAATATACATACCTACACAACTTTCCATGGTTTACCCCAGACGCTTCACATGCCTTGATTCAATCCACTGACAGCACGTCAACCCCGGTATACCACATCGCTCCAATTCACTCTATTCCTTGCCCTCCTTTCACCCTCCTGCATGTTCAGGCCCCGATCACACAAAATCTTTTTCACTCCATCTTTCCACCTCCAATTTGGTCTCCCTCTTCTCCTCGTTCCCTCCACCTCCGACACGTATATCCTCTTGGTCAATCTTTCCTCACTCATTCTCTCCATGTGCCCAAACCACTTCAAAACACCCCCTTCTGCTCTCTCAACCACGCTCTTTTTATTTCCACACATCTCTCTTACCCTTACGTTACTCACTCGATCAAACCACCTCACACCACACATTGTCCTCAAACATCTCATTTCCAGCACATCCATCCTCCTGCGCACAACTCTATCCATAGCCCACGCCTCGCAACCATACAACATTGTTGTATATATATATATATATATATATATATATATATATATATATATATATATATATATATATATATATGTATATATATATGTATATATATATATATGTATATATATATATGTATATATATATATATATATATATATATATATATATATATATATATATATATATATATATATATATATATTATCCCTGGGGAAAGGGGAGAAAGAATACTTCCCACGTATTCCCTGCGTGTCGTAGAAGGCGACTAAAAGGGGAGGGAGCGGGTGGCTGGAAATCCTCCCCTCTCGTTTTTTTTTTTTTTTTTACTTTTCCAAAAGAAGGAACAGAGAAGGGGGCCAGGTGAGGATTTTCCCTCTAAGGCCCAGTCCTCTGTTCTTAACGCTACCTCGCAAACGCGGGAAATGGCGAATAGTATGAAAAAAAATATATATATAATGTATATATATATATATTCCTGAGTCCAAGGGGAAAATGAAACACAAGTTTCCAAGTGCACTTTCGTGTAATAATCACATTGTCAGGGGAGACACAAGAGAGAAATATGTCGGTTGATATACATCGAAGAGACGAAGCTAGGACGCCATTTGATAAATGTGCGATTGTCCAAGACAGACAACGAGCGTTCATAAACTTATCATTTTACAAATTTTATCAACAATAAAGTTATCTAATTTGTATAGACCTTCACTCATATTAGGATTATAATTCTTTTTGTATTATATATATATATATATATATATATATATATATATATATATATATATATATATATATATATATATATATATAAAAGAGAACTATGAACCGGTATTACTGATATCACACATTAACCACTCCACCTAATCCTGGTCATCATGGTTCGTGGCGGGAAGATCATGCATCTTAAAGTGGCTTGATCACTACCAGAAAGAGTTGCGACATTGGAGAACAAACAAAATGCTGAAGAACAAAATAACGTTAAACAGAAATGGCTATCGAAGTGGGAAGATGGATACCAATAAATAACATGTACATTTTTCAGTTTCCAATGATTCATTGGTAATAACCTGTTGTCAAGGAACTGCATCAGTACTTCTACTGTTTCTCTTTGTTATATGTGACGTAGACGCAAGCATTAATCATACTTTTTCTTTTACACTTCCAAAAATATTTCTAGAATAAATTTAGAAATCTGATTTGTTGAATGAAGATACTAAGAAGCTTTAGCGAGACATAAATCAAGTATTCTGGTGAACCCGTGTTGATTAATGGACAAACTTCAGCTAGGCCGCTAGGCCACCCAACTTAGGTACAGCTGCAGCCGCCCATCTTGGTACGACAGCAGCTCCCCACCTCAGGCACAGCAGCGGTCGGCCATCTTTGGCTCGGCAGCAGCCGCATACCTCAGGCACAGCAGTAGCCGTCCACCTCATGTAGGCGCCGTTGCCTTTAACATGATTGTTTATGTTTTGAGTGTAGACTTGAATGGCTGTGCTGTGCCACCGAGAGTTAATGCTAGTCCTGAGGAAGGGTTGGCATATGGTCCCGAGGGCCTCCCTGAAGAGGGGTCTGGGGGCCCTTGTGAAAGACTGCAGAAAGAATAATGTAAAATGTTTTGACTACTTACATGTTGTTTTACTACTTTATTAATAATGAAAATTGTTACCCATCTTATTCTCTCTCTCTCTCTCTCTCTCTCTCTCTCTCTCTCTCTCTCTCTCTCTCTCTCTCTCTCTCTCTCTCTCTCTCTCTCTCCAAATGGCCCGAGGACATATCTCATGCTTCCCCTTCCCTCTCCATGGGCCTGTGGCCGTGTGTGGGTGTTTGCGTGTCGGACGCAGGGTTTGTGTATCCTGTCACTGGTGGATGTTAGGCAGCCGAATTGAAGGTAACATGGTGGTTTCTTGAAGCAATCTCCAGGATAAGAAAGCTAAATATTTGTCTTGTAGCTCTGTCCCTGAGAAGGAAGCCAGTCAGTTCCAGCGTCTGTTATTGCTCCCTGAAAATCATAAAAACTTCGTTTCTTAGGGAAAGAAATTTATAGGTCCTAAGTGTTATCATCCGGAAAAGAAAGCTTCTTGTGGTTCCTTAGGGGTTTTCAACTGGAAAAGTTCAGCCATAACGTAGAATATTCTAGGTAAGAAGTCCAGCTAACCACACAGTAGGGTTATTTCACGGTGAAAACCAGTTATAGATTGTGGCAGTCATCCTAAGAGGAGAAAGACAACCGGCATTTTTGACGCCGTACTGGTAATGTAAGGCAGGTGATCCTATCAGGTCTGGCGGATGTTAGATGTGCTAGGTTGGTCCGGTTCAAGAATATATCGGGTCATCTCTATTCTTAGAATATGTTAGGTCATGTGAGGTTACCGCTGTGACTCATCCTGACCAGCCGCCTCAGCAGCCTCGAGGTTAAGCAGTATTTACATTTTTCTTGCCAATCATTTGTCTCTGTTCTGGTAATCTTTGATGTTTGTTTGTCTTAGAATTGTCGTTGGAGTTGACTAACGCTTGTGGGGGGTCTATACTGGGTTTTTTCTCATGTTCGTCATGTAGCCTTAGGTACTTTACTGTCTTTTCCAGCTGGTCTTTAGTGTTTGGTAAGGAGGTGGTTTGTTCTCTTGTTTGGTAAGGAGGTGGTTTGTTTTCTCCTCGTGGTCTGTGATGGTTCTTTCTCTTATCGTGATTTATTGTGTGCCGATTTTTATACTGTCAGTTGGGGTTTGATGTTTGTCTCTGAAATATGCCGTCTGTGGATGATATATAGTTATTTGCCTTCTTTGTTGGCTTTTGAGTATGGTGACTCGTAGTATTGGTTTGTCTTGTCCTGGTGTTTTTTTTTTTTTTTTTTTTTTTTTTTAACTCCTGGATACTCGTAGCAGTTGTTGGTCTTCTGTTAATGTGGTTTGTCCCTTCCTGGTTACTCGTAGCATTTGTTGGTCTTCCATTGATGGAGGTTTGTCCCATCTTGTTTACTGGTAGAGGATGTTGGTCTGTAGTTAGTGTTTCCTTGTCGCCTCTTGGTACTGGAAGCCGGTGTTGGTCTGTAGCTAGTGTTTCTTTGTCGCCTCTTAGTAGTTGTAGGTGCTTGCCTTATAAGGCTAAATTCATATAATCCAATCCTATTACACGTAGCAATTTTTCTTCTATAAGTGTTTGTCCTCTCCTGGTTACTCGTAGCGGTTCTTGGTCTTCTGTTTGTGGTTATTTGTCATCATCCCCTGTATGACTCCTAATGGATGCTGTCCCTGTGCTGATGACTGTCCTCCCCCCCCCCCCTCCTATTTTTTTTTTCCTGGTAGGTGTGTGTGTGTGTGTGTCTCCTTGCTGATATACTGTGGGTATTTGTCGTTAGATGGGGATCGTCCCCTTGTGGTGATCAGCGAGGATCGCATGTTTATCTTCTTGGAGTGACTCGCCCAGGGATTATATCACGAGTTCATAGATGCAGCTACCAGGTCGTTATTTTAACTGTTAAGAAAGGTGAGGTTAAGAGTCCAATCAAACTGATCTAGGCTACAGAGGTGTAGGGGCATAGAACGCGAGGCCACAACCACCCGCCGTCTTGACAAGGTCACAGTTAGGTCAGAATCAACCTTTTAATGAATTTAATGGTAGGACTGAGCTAATTTCATGGATACATTGCTGTAAAGGAATCTGCAGACTGCCACGGCTGTGCACGCACATACCAACGAAAAAAAGTTTGTCATGCATCAAGATATTTTGTTAATACTGAGTATACTTAACAAATTTTCAGGGTTAGAGACAACTGTAATGGAGAAAATTGGTATACTTATCATTTCGGAATCATGGTTAGATATTTGAAAGCGATTTTCATGGGTACATTAAATAACAATGATCGGGGAAATAAATAGGCGATGGTATCTTGCTCTCTGTTAGAACTCGCTTTGATCCTCTGCTGAAAAACTGTAGCAGTTGGTAAAATACACTTGTGCAGAAATCAAAGATAAGTTTCGTAAGACAACAAAAGTAGGATATTTAGGTTTGGCAGCAACGACATCGGCAGAACCAGCCTCATCAGCAATTGCAATGTTGTGGTAATTGAAGCTTTTCCCTAAACCTCGTGAACCAAGCAAGGCAAACCTGAAATGTCTGCTAATCCTTCTTCCACTGGAAAGACAACATTTGTACTCCGGAATTTTGTTTGTATTTCAGTCATGCTGACTGGCACAATTTTATGAGTTTGGTGTCCAGTCCATGTGGTCATTTTCACAATCGAACTTCGAGAGTGCGAGGTGCATTATAATGTTCCACTCTCGGCAACTCTCCTTGATCTTTGCGCTTTCACGAATAGTCCGTAAAGTAGATTCATGAAGTCCAAGGACGTTCTTCATATCATCCGTTCTTTTCACCATTCTCACAATGTGTGAGCACATTGATCTTAACCATATTGTCGGTGGCTTTACACTTCTTAGGGTCACTGATACAAGGAAACCTTAAGAGTTGCCTTGTTGGCATGATGCGTATGTTCGCGTTCCTCTCGCACCATGCTGGCAATGCCAATCGACTAACGCTGCCATTGTAATGATGATCGTAGTATTCTAAACCTAAGCCAGTGTAAATGCAGAAAGGCTTAAGATGACCATTCACATTAGTCTTAAAATGGCATAAATCATTTGTATAAAGAGTAAATCGAAAGGTACCTGTGCTAGTTAATGCAAGAAGGGTTGATCAAACCCGAAGTCGAGGACATGTCCTTGTTCATAAGGATCAGGGTTTCTGCTCATATTATGGGACTTTCGGGGATTGTATAATGTTAGACTGGAATTTCCTGGATTGTATATGATGTTGATGAGATAGACTTTCGGGGATTATATACGATGTTAGTAAGAGGGACTTTTTGAGATTATATATGATGAAAGGGCTGAGCATTACTTTGTTGCTCTGTCATCTTCCCATAAACGAGCTACTAGGTGCTTAACCATTGCCACTGGTGAGCATGGCATGTTCATGGCTGAATGACTTTACCATGGTGGTGACGATTCCTTGGTGGATTCCATGTGTTATGGGATGTATGCTTTTCATGGATGACTAATATTTGATATTAGCATGTGTTGGGTTCTGAATAAGTCACCTGTGGATGTGTGTGATTTCCTATTCATGGGTGATGTAGGGATGAATGCTCTTTGAGTTACCCTGGTGGCATGCTTCTATGCTAACCCCTTTTCCTTCCCTTCCTTGGCAGCTTGTGGCGAATGGTGTTGTGGCATCAGCAGTAAATGTGGCTGGAGTGTGGCTTCAGCAAATGATGCAGGCGGCACAACGTAAGGCCTTCCTGGACACCCGTAACTGCATAGCTGCTAGACTACAGATGGAAGACGAGAACGACAAGCTGGTAAGTGGCTGAGGAGCTTTTCAAGTTTATCTTTCTGTGTAAGCTGTTTACAGATAGGCACCCTTAAAATTAATCCCTGGGTCATCTGTTTGACAACCAGTTAGCTTAACCCCAACCCATGATGGGCGTTAACAGTAACAATCCCTTCATAGCCATACTCTGATTTGCGGACCCTACAATGAATAACGCATCCTTACGAGATGTAGACACTGTTCCTAATGTTCTTGCTTAAGAAAGCTCAGAGTAAGGATGATCAAGTAGTTTTTATTTTTTGTGCTTATTGCAACTTTAGATTTTAGAAATGTTTTAGTCTCCTATGCCTGTTGTGCCAAAACTGAATTGATTTTGAGTGTAGGCCTAGGACCATGACATTGGATTGTGCAAGCATAAATGATGATAAACCTCTCCCATCTGAATTTCTAAGAGTACATCCTCAATGAATTCAATCATTCCCAATACTTCAGACATGAAAGACATATGAACACTTTCTCTGCAATTTTTCCTGCCCTTTAAGGTGATGTTAGCACACAGCAGTATTCTATTTGTGAAATTATTATTCTCTTGAAGTGTTCTGGATGAGTATTTACCTGGTGTATCAGACCATTGAGGCTGTCTGTGGTGACTGCATGGACCTATGGGCCACAGCTTCAAACAGCCTGCTTGGCATGTTTCCCAACTTAAAAGCTTTGATGCAGTCCAAGCAGTGTAGGTAGACCTCAAAGTCTACACCAGGTATATGTAAGGTATAACCATGAGTGGTACAGTTAGTTCCACCAACAACCTGATTTTCTCCTGATACAGATGAGACATCCTTTATTGATTTTACAGGTATATATGTTGAGAATAAAGAGCGTAATTTTCAGAAACGTGATATGGCCAGAGTGGCAAATCACTTGATATTTTACAAAGCTACCTTTATGCATGAGTGAAAATTGGCCCAATTTTGGCCCCTTACTGTATTCCTTATTAGTTAGGGCAAATATTCTTTGCTATCAACATTTATTTCTACTTTCCAGAACAAGTCATGTGATATTGCCATTGGACGTTGCTTTAAATCATCTGAGAAAATTGCCTTTTTTCAGAAATTGACATGTATTATGATACATGTATCATTGTCCAAAAATTTCAAAATGACCAGTTAATGGAAACAAAAGTTAGAACATGGAAACCATTTGTTTACAAACAACAAACAATAACTTTGTGTACCTATGACATGATATTGCCCTAATATCCTACCATTATGTGCCTACATTACTTTTGCAGCCACATTAAAGCTTGCGAATTTGAGAAAACCTTCAACTGCTTCTTAATCTGTGCAAAATGTAGGTTGAAAACATAGCTAGTGGACCTTAATACATTATATAGAAAGGATATGCCATTGGACTTTGATATAGTAGAAAGGATATGTTGGTTTTTTCTCTAATTATTGAAATAATTAAGAAGCAGAAGTCTTTAAGTAGTAAATCAATCAGTCCTGACAGGAGATATGTCTTTTATCAAATTTGAAAATGTTACACTCATCATCACCATCCCCTGCAGTGCACTTCATGTCATTTTCACCCCATCACACACCTTGAGTAACATCATTTGTCCTCGCCATGCCATCACAATAGCCTGTAGTGCTTCACACCCCGTCATAACTCTATCATACACCCAGAGCTTCATCATGTTAACATCACTTCATTATGATCATTAGGTACATCACACAGTCTAATTACCCCATAATGCACCCTGAGTTGCCACAGTGGCAGTTTACACGATACAACCACTTTTGTGCATTTGTGAAAATTGACCTATTTTTTGGCCCCTCACTGTATTTCTTAGTTTGGGCAAATATTTTTATGGTGATGGGTATCAACATTCACATCCACTTTCCAGAATAAGTCAAATGCTGCAATATAACCTTACTTTTAATCACATTTGAAAATTCCTCCTTTCTCAGACCTTGGCTTGTATTTTGTTTCGTGTGTCATTGTCCAAAAGTTTCAGAATAGTCAGTGAAGGGAAACTAAGTTAGAACATGGAGGCCATGTCTTTACAAATGACAAAATAACATTGTTTGCAGATGAGATGGTATTGCCGTATCATAATGTGGTCACATAATTTTGCAGCCACATAAAAAACATATGGGAAAACCGTCAAATGCTTCTTGACTTTTGCAAAATGTAAGTTTAGATAATTGCTATTTGACCTTGAATGTAATACATAGAGAGGATATGTTGGTTTTATTAGTAGATATTGAAGTGTTGAAGAAGCAGGAGGAACCTCTCAGTGGTAAATCAAACAATCCTGTCAGAGGATATGTTTTTTACCGATTGTTTATATATGTTACACTCATCATCACCATCCCATGCAGTGATCTGGATTACCGATTGTTTATATATGTTACACCCATCATCACCATCCCATGCAGTGATCTGGATATTGTTATTACCCCATCACACACCATAAGTAACATCACTTGACCTCACCATTCCATCACACACCATGTCTGTAGTGTAACACACATTATCACTCCATCACACACCCTGAGTTGCGTTATGTCAGCATCACCCCATCATGCACCCTGAGGTACATCATTCCATAACATTACTCCATCACACATTCTAAGTTGCATCACATATCATTGTCACTTTCACATACCCTAAGTTGCATTACACATTACATACTTTAGTTTCCTCACCCATCATCATCACCTCATAACACACACTGCAAATCAGGGCATGTCATCATTACCCCATCAGACACCCTGAGATGCATCACATATCACCCCATCACACATCCTGTTGTGCATCGCATCACACTTCATGACTGCTCCACCATACTCTGCCGTGTATGACATATCACTCAACTTTCCATACTCCCTGAGGCGCAATGCACGTTTACATCACCCTGTCACACACACTGCTGCAGAGTATATCATTGTCACCCCATCACACCATGAAGTGCATTACAAGTCATTATATACCATGACAATGAGAAGGCAAGCAGAACCATGTCCATGCATAAAATGCCCATTGAAGCTCCCAAGATTCGTGAAAGAAAAAAGAGGAACATTTATTTCCAGAAAGCTTGAAGGCCCCATACATGGCCTGTTCCAAACAAAAGCTACAGGGCACTGGAAACTTTTTGGACAGATCATTCTTAAAGTATTTGAGATTAATAACCATAAATGTACAAAATACGTTGAATGACACAGCTAACTTGGACCACTTAGACTGGATTAGAGATGGGTGTTTATACGTACAATGGTTACTCAACTTAAAAAAAAAAGTTGTAATAAAACATTGACCTCACAAGGGATCTGTGATAATGGTGTCAGAGCATAAGATTAGGGTTATAAGTACAGCTGAAAAAAGCTGGAAAGTGAATTATTAATGTCTGAACATATCCAGCTTGGGGTGCAAGGATGGACTTGCATAAAATCCAGTTCATTAACTGCTAGAAGGTCTGTGCCTCTAGGAAGTTTGTGTTCAGTGTAATACTATATGTATTCATAAATGAAACACCACACAGACCACTTTGTGGTTGCTGCCACAGATTGTCTCCCCAGACAAATACGTGTTACACTCTCCCATCCATGTTAAAAACATTCCCCATCACTACAACATAACAAACACCGTTTTAACATATCCCTCTACTCTTTGCCCATAGACACACAAACAACATCACAACACTTTATGACTTGTGATCCCAACTGTTGCATGTAGCCAACTCTTTAAGTGCCAGAGGAGCCTTATAAGGATAGAAGGGACTTCTAGGGCAGGAAGTAAGTATTTTTGATATCTGAGTTGCTCATGTGTCCATGTTCTAGAGTATATAAAGGAATTCAGTTAGCAGCAGACTACCGAGTCTCTTCAAAGCTGTTTGTGGTAGTGGAAGGGAGATGAAAATCATTGATCAGTTTGGTAAGAGTAGAAATATGTTTATATGAAAAACAGAAAAACATTATTAACTTTTCAAGTAGCTAAGGAGGCTCAAATAATGTCAGCCATGAGTTTGACGTAAAATATTTGACATCCATTCATAAACGTATCTATGGTACTTCTTTCAACCACTGTGATTGGTAAATCATTCCATGTGTTAAGAGTCCTGTTAAAGAAAAGGTATTCCACCTTGTTCTAGGGAAAATGTTTGCATGAGTTTTTACTCGTTTTGAGTGAAAGCAGAACAATACCCATGCATGGAATGCCCATTGAGGCTCCCAAGATCCACTAAAGAAAAAAAGAGGAACATGTAATTCCAGGAAATTTGAAGGCCCCAAACATGGTCTGTTCCAAACAAAAGATACAGGGCACCGGAACTTTTGAGACAGATTATTGTTAATGTTTTTTGGGATTAAAAAGCCATAAATGCACAAAATGTATTGAACCACATAACTGATTTTGGACCACTTAGAATAGATTGGATTTAGAGTTGGGTGATTATACATACAGTGGTTACTTGACTTCAAAAAAATAGTTGAATAAAACATTGACATCACAAAGGATCTATGGTGGTGTCAGAACGTAAGATTAGGGTTATAAGTACGACTGAAAAAAGCTGGAAAGTGCATCATTAATGTCTGGACAAACCTAGCATGGGGTGCAGTTATTAAGTGCTGGAAGGACTGTACCTTAGGGGAGTTTGTGTTCAATGTATTATTATATATATTCATAACAGACACCACACAGACGTCTTTGTGGTTGCAGTCACAGATTTTCTCCCAAGACAGATACGAGTCACACTCTCCCATCCATATTCAGGACATTACCCATCACTACAACACTACAAACACTGTTTCAACATATCCCAAGACCATGATGTAACTGCCTTGAAGATAATGAGCACTTGCCATTCAATTACCCTGCACTCTCTGCCCATAGACACGCACACAGCATCACAACACTTTATGACCTATGGTCCCAACTCTCTAAATCCTATAGGAGCCTTATCAAGGTAGAAGGGACTCTTGAGGCAGGAAGTTAGTAATTTTGATATCTGAGTGGCTGAAGTGTCCATTTTCCAGAGTATAAAAAGGAATTCAAATAGCAGCAGACTTTTGGGTCTCTTCGAAGGGCAGTTTGTGATAGTGGAAGAGATATGAAAATCATTGATCAGTTTGGTAAGAGTAGAAATATATTTGTAATAAAAGCAGAACAAACACCATAAACTATTCATGTAGCTAAGGAGGTTCGAATAATGTGAGCTATAGGTTTGTATAAAAAATTTATCACTTTATTTTGAAATGTATCTAAGGTACTTTTTTCAACCACTATAATTGGTAAATTAGTCCATGTGTTAACAGTCCTGTTGAAGAAAAGGTATTCCTCATCGTTCAAGTTAAAATGTTTGCACAAGTTCGTGACCATTGTTTCGAGTGAAATCAGACGAATCTATCCATTTATAAGTTGTTAGATGAAGATTATTGAAGCCTTTGATAATTTTGAATGCTTGAATCAGAAAACCTCATAGCCTTCTCTTTTTTAAATAAAGTAGATTGATGTCATTTAGTTGGCTCTTATAGCTTGTGTTTCTCTGTCCAGCAGTCACTTGATAGCTTTTCTCTGTACTCTTTCCATGCTGTCTGTCTTTCCTCAGGTAGGATGACCAGAACTGAACACATACTCAAGACAGGGTTGCGCAAATGATTTGTGGAGAGTAAGGATAATTTCCCTGGACTTAAATTCGATAAGTCCTACCAGTATATCCAAGAATTTTGTTTCCCCTTTTAACTGCTTCTGTGCATTGTTGGCTTGAGATCACCCAAGTCTTTTGCCTCATTTACCTTATGCACTTCAATAGAATTCATAACCTATCTTGCATTTTCATTTTTACTACAAACATTTAAAACTTTGCACTTATCACTATTAAAATTCATATGCCAACTACGATCTCAGTCCATCATTTTGTCTTTGTGTCCAGTTGAAGCATTAGGTGTTCAATTTCTGTCATAGATATATTTCCCCAGTTTAGTATTGTCTGCGAATTTTGATATCTTACAATGTAGCCTTTTATCAGCATCATTGATATATATGAGAAAGAGATTTGATCCCAAGACCACTTGTTACATTTAACCATTCTGAGGCTTGACTGTTGATCACAATTCCTTCTTTATGGTCTGTTGACCAGTTTCCTAACCAACGAAGTACCTCCCCATTCATACCATGTGACTTTAGATAGCAAGCTTTGGTGTGGAACTTTATTGAAAGCCTTTTGAAAATATAGTAGATGACATCAACTGCTTTACTTTCATTTGAAGCATTACTTTCAGTTGAAGCATTAGGTGTTCAATTTCTGTCATAGATATATTTCCCCAGTTTAGTATTGTCTGCGAATTTTGATATCTTACAGTGTAGCCTTTTATCAGCATCATTGATATATATGAGAAAGAGATTTGATCCCAAGACCACTTGTTACATTTAACCATTCTGAGGCTTGACTGTTGATCACAATTCCTTCTTTATGGTCTGTTGACCAGTTTCCTAACCACGAAGTACCTCCCCATTCATACCATGTGACTTTAGATAGCAAGCTTTGGTGTGGAACTTTATTGGAAGCCTTTTGAAAATATAGTAGATGACATCAACTGCTTTACTTTCATCATACATGTTAATCATGTTGAGAGTCATTTGACAGGTGATGGTCCTTTAAACGGTTTGCAGTCTTATCCTGAATGATTGTTTCCATAAGTTTACAAACTACAGATGTTAAACTGGTTGGGCTTTAATTTCTAGGCTGATTTATTGCCTGTTTTGGAAATGGGTGTTACATTAGCAAGCTTCCATTCCTCTCAAACTTTTCCTATAGCAAGTTACTCATTGAAGAGAGTAGTCAAGGGTGTAACTAGCTCATCTTTTGCCTCTCCCATTGTCCTTGGGTAGAACTTATATGGGCTTGATGTCTTTATTTATTTTCATTTGATTTAGTGCTGATATCTTTAACTCATATATCCATATGTTGCAAATTGTCATGAACCAAATTACCATTTTCAGTTAACAATGGACCAATTGACTGGATAATGACTCTCTTATAACATACCCATAAAACTTCTATGGGTTTCTTTTACCATTATCAGCAGTATAAGCTTCATTTTGATGTTTACTCAGACGTATATATATCTCTTAGTTTCTCTATGCAGCCTTCCATAATTTGCTTAATCAAACTGGGTATGGGTCTCTTTGAGCTTCTTGTGTTCTGTTTTCTTAAATGGCAGACACTTTATTATGTCATCAGTCCACCATTTTGTCTTCACATTGGAAAAAGACTGTCTACTTCATGTTGGCACAGATGTTCCCTCCACTGCTTTGAACGTTTTATTGAAGCTCTCCCAAGATACATCCGTATCGCTTTTATTTATGATTTCGTTCCAAGTTTGCCTTTCAAGAGCACTGCGAAGATCTTTAGAATTTGTAAGTCTAAAATTGGGTATATTTTCATGACTCATGCTTTCCACCATTACAAGCAATGTTGAAAGTTAACTCAAAAATAATTTGTTGATGATCCCTTGTGCCAAATTATTCTCCACTTTTCTCTGGCTTCAGCTTTGTTAATGAGATCCTCATTTGTAGTGAGAACTATATCTAATATATTCTCATTGCATGTAGTTTTATCAACCGATTGTATTAGGGCACGATCAAGCAGATATAGGTAAAGCCCACATCTCGAGGTACTGCGAAGTGGTTTTCTGCACGTAGATAATGGTATGTTAAAATCTCCTACCTTATCTTATCATGTAGTTTTCCATCTACCTCTGGTGTCTGTGCTGGGGGCCAACAAACTAATCCTACTGTTATTTTCTTTCAAAAATTATCTTTGATAGCTTATATCTGTGTGTTGCTGGAGTGGCTTATGCATTAATTAGTGTAGCAGGGTGTTGTAGGAATGGTTTATAATGTTGTTGGACTAACTCTTAGACCAACCAGTATTTGTTTTTGTTTGTTGAGCATCTTTATTCTCCTCATCTTTAGTGGGGACATATTTATGAATTTCTCTTATTGTTAACATTTATGTTACCACTACTTGTAAAGGATGTGGCAGAAGTACATAATAGTGCAGTAAGTTAAGTGTTCTGTTGCAAAATAATGTAAAGGTCATTAAATTGCTTTGGAGAGAATCTTTTTTTATTACCTTTTTACCATTCCTTTTTCTTCAATTTTTTTTAATTGGTTGATGCTTTACACATCCTTTGCTAAAGATTTTTTTTACTTATAATTGTTAAAGATCTCCAATGTTTATTCAGATGAAAAAGTGCTTGATTTTCCATCTTAATGGTTTCTATATGATAATGTAATGATCATCAATTGATTGGTGAACTGTGTGTCTGGAATGATCCCAAATTGACTTTTAACTGTGTGTATGTATTGCAGGAAAGGCTGCTGTTGTCAGTACTACCACAGCATGTGGCCATGGAGATGAAGGCAGACATTATCAAACCAGTTGAGAGACAGTTTCACAAGATATACATCCAGCGACACGAAAATGTGAGGTAAGCCTCTGGGGCTCACAGTCCTCTCCTGAACACATTTGTTTTTTCTGTATTTTTAAATCATCATTGATGTGTTGTCAACCAAGAGCTTACCCTTGATTTACTTGTGAACACATCATGTAACTTCTGTTTTGTTATTTTCTCCACTTAGTGTTGTGTGAGCTGTATCAGAGGACAATGTGCTTCGTTGATACGTTTCACTGTAGTACAATATCCTGATATTGAATAAAGTTACCTGGCTTAAGGTAATCTAACCTAACTTCGGGTAGGTTGAGTAAGGTCATATATTATCAGGTGATGACAGAGCCTCAATAAAGCAAATTACTCTAATATTAGTAAATGTTGTGTTGTGATGACTTGTATTGCAGATTTGCTTACAACACCTGAAATGATATTAGTAAATGTTGTGTTGTGATGACTTGTATTGCAGATTTGCTTACAACACATGAATAGCCAGACAGTCTTATTGTTTAAACTAATTTCTATGAACAGATTACTTGTTTCACACTTGATTGCTGTTTACCACATGAGCGAGGAAGTGCCAGGAACATACGAAGATTGGACATATCTGCTTGCATTCATTCTCTAGTAGTCATCTGCAGTGCACCAAAATCACATCTCCCTATCCACAATTAGGCCCCACAGACCTTTCCATAGTTCACCCCAGTCACTTCACATGCCCTGGATTACTTCATTGACAGCACAACAACCCCATATACCTCATCATTTCACTTCACTCTATCCAGTGCATACCTTTCACCTTCCAGCATATTCAGGCCCTAGTTGCTCAAAATTTTTTTCATCCCATCCTTCCATCCCCAATTTGGTTTTCCCATTCTCCATGTTCCATCCTCTTCTGACACTTACATTCTCTTTGTCAACCTTTCCTCACTCATTCTCTCCATATGCCCAAATCATTTCAGCATACTTTCTTCTCTCCCACCCACACTTTTTATTCCTTCACATCTCTCTTACCCTTTTGCTACTTATTTGATCAAACCACCTCATATAACAAATTGTCCTGAAACACTTCATTTCCAACACATCCACCCTCCTACACAGCCTTATTTATAGCCCATGGCTTGCATCCATATGATAATGATGGGAGTACTTTACCTTCAGACATACCCATTTTTGCCCTCAGAGGTAATATTCTCTCTTTCCACACATTCTTCAGCACTCCCAGAAGCTTCGCCCCTTCCTAGCTCCATCCTACTTCCATGGTGTCATTCCCCGCCGTGTCAACTCCCTTGTATCTAAAGCACTTCATTTCCTCCATGTTTTCTCCATTCACACACACCACTAACCTGTCCCTTAACCTTGCTCAAACTCATAACCTTGCTTATATTCACATTTACACTCAACTTCCTCTTTTCACACACTCTTCAAAACTTGATCACAAACTAATATAATTTCACACTTAAATGTGCTACCAGTGCTGTATCATCAGCAAACAACAACTGACTTGCTTTCCATGCATTCTCATCTCCCACAGACTGCATACTCACTCCTCTCTCAAAACTGTCACATTTACCTCCCTTACCACCCCATCCATAAACAAATTGAACTGCCATGGTGACGTCACATATCCCGTGCCGCAAATCAACCTTCACCTAGAATCACTCGCTCTCTTCTCTTCCTACGTGTACAAATGCCTCACATCCTTCATAAGATCTTGCTGCTTATAGCAGCTTTCCTCCCACACTGTACATTCAATCCATTAACAGCACATCGACCCCGGTATACCACATCATTACAATTCACTCTATTCCTTACACGCCTTTCACCCTCGTGTATATTCAGGCCCCGATCACTGAAAATCTTTTAAACTCTATCCTTCCACCTCCAATTTTGTCTCCTGCTTCTCCTTGTTCCCTCCACCTCTGACACACATATATACACATGTACATAATTCATACTTGCTGCCCTTATTCATTCCCATTGCCACCCTGCCACACATGAAATAACAACCCCCTTTCCCCGCATGTGCGCGAGGTAGCGCTAGGAAAAGACAACAAAGGCCACATTCGTTCACACTCAGTCTCTAGCTGTCATGTATAATGCACCAAAACCACAGCTCCCTTTCCACATCCAGGCCTCACAGAACTGGATGCATTATTTCCCTGCAAAAATTGTCCAAATGCCTCTCTCTTCTCATTCACCAACAATCTTACTTCTTCATCCCACCACTCACTACCCTTCCTAATCTGCCAACCTTCCATGCTTCTCATGTCACAAGCATCTTTTGTGCAAGCCATCACTGCTTCCCTAAATATATCCCCTTCCTCCCCCACTCCCCTTACCTCCTTTGTTCTCACCTTTTTCCATTTTGTACTCATTCTCTCCTGGTACTTCCTCACACAAGTCTTCTTCCCAAGCTCACTTACTCTCGCCACTCTCTTCGCCTCAACATTCTCTCTTCTTTTCTGAAAACCTCTACAAATTTTCACTTTCGCCTCCACAAGATGATAATCAGACATCCCTCCAGTTGCACCTCTCAGCACATTAACATCCAAAAGTCTCTTTCTCGCACCTATCAATTAACACGTAATCCAATAACGCTTTCTGGCCATCTCTTCTACTTACATACATAAACTTATGTGTATCTCTCTTTTTAAACCAGGTATTCCCAATCACCAGTCCTTTTTCAGTACATAAATCTACAAACTCCTCACCATTTCCATTTACAACACCAAACACCCCATGTACACCAATTATTCCCTCAACTGCCACATTACTCACCTTTGCATTCAAATCACCCATCACTATAACCCGGTCTTGTGCATCAAAACTACTAACACACTCACTCAGCTGCTCCCAAAAACTTGCCTCTCATGATCTTTCTTCTCATGCCCAGTGCATAGCACCAATAAACACCCATCTCTCTCCATCCACTTTCAGTTTTACCCATATCAATTTAGAGTTTACTTTCTTACACTCTATCACATACTCCCACCACTCCTGTTTCAGAAGTAGTGCCACTCCTTCCCTTGCTCTTGTCCTCTCACTAACCCCTGACTTTACTCCCAAGACATTCCCAAACCACTCTTCCCCTTTACCCTTAAGCTTCGTTTCACTCAGAGCCAAAACATCCCTGGGGATAGGGGAGAAAGAATACTTCCCATGCATTCCTCACGTGTCGTAGAAGGCGACTAAAGTGGATAGGAGCGGGGGGCTGGAAACCCTCCCCTCCTTGTATTTCAACTTTCTAAAAGGGGAAACAGAAGGAGTCACGCGGGGAGTGCTCATCCTCCTCGAAGGCTCAGATTGGGGTGTCTAAATGTGTGTGGATGTAACCAAGATGAGAAAAAAGGAGAGATAGGTAGTATGTTTGAGGAAAGGAACGTGGATGTTTTGGCTCTGAGTGAAACGAAGCTCAAGGGTAAAGGGAAAGAGTGTTTTGGAAATGTCTTGAGAGTAAAGTCAGGGGTTAGTGAGAGGACAGGAGCAAGGGAAGGAGTAGCTCTACTCCTGAAACAGGAGTGGTGGGAGTATGTGATAGAGTGTAAGAAAGTAAAGTCTAGATTGATATGGGTAAAACTGTAAGTGGGTGGAGAGAGATGGGTGATTATTGGTGCATAAGCACCTGGGCATGAGAAGAGAGATCATGAGAGGCAAGTGTTTTGGGAGCAGCTAAGTGAACGTGTTAGTAGTTTTGATGCACGAGACCGGGTTAAAATGATGGGTGATTTGAATGCAAAGGTGAGTCATGTGTCAGTTGAGGGAATAATTCGTGTACATGGGGAGTTCAGTGTTGTAAATGGAAATGGTGAAGAGCTTGTAGATTTATGTGCTGAAAAAAGGATTGGTGATTGGGAATACCTGGTTTAAAAAGAGATATACATAAGTATACGTATGTAAGTAGGAGAGATGGCCAGAGAGTGTTACTGGATTATGTGTTAATTGATAGGTGCGCAAAAGAGAGACTTTGGATGTTAATGTGCTGAGAGGTGCAACTGGAGGAATGTCTGATCATTATCTTGTGGAGGCGAAGGTGAAGATTTGTAGAGGTTTTCAGAAAAGAAGAGAGAATGTTGGGTTGAAAAGAGTGGTGAGAGTAAGTGAGCTTGGCAAGGAGACTTGTGTGAGGAATTACTGGGAGAGACTGAGTACAAAATGGAAAAAGGTGAGAACAAAGGAGGTAAGGGGAGTGGGGGAGGAATGGGATGTATTTAGGGAAGCAGTGATGGCTTGTGCAAAAGATGCTTGTGGCATGAGAAGCGTGGGAGGTGGGCAGATTAGAAAGGGTTGTGAGTGGTGGGATGAAGAAGTAAGATTATTAGTGAAAGAGAAGAGAGAGGCATTTGGACGAATTTTGCAGGGAAATGATGCAAATGAGTGGGAGATGTATAAAAGAAAGAGGTAAGAGGTCAAGAGAAACGTGCAAGAGGTGAAAAAGAGGGCAAATGAGAGTTGGGTTGAGAGAGTATCATTAAATTTTCGGGAGAATAAAAAGATGTTTTGGAAGGAGGTAAATAAAGTGTGTAAGACAAGGGAATCAATGGCAACTTCAGTGAAGGGGGCTAATGGGAAGGTGATAACAAGTAGTGATGATGTGAGGAGATGGAGTGAGTGTTTTGAAGGTTTGTTGAATGTGTTTGATGATAGAGTAGCAGATGTAGGGTTTTTGGTCGAGGTGGTGTGCAAAGTGAGAGGGTTAGGGAAAATTATTTGGTAAACAGAGAGGAGGTAGTAAAAGCTTTGCAGAAGATGAAAGCCGGCAAGGCAGCGGGTTTGGATGATATTGCAGTGGAATTTATTAAAAAAGGGGGTGACTGTATTGTTGACTGGTTGGTATGGTTATTTAATATATGTATGACTCATGGTGAGGTGCCTGAGGATTGGTGGAATGCTTGCATAGTGCCATTGTACAAAGGCAAAGGGGATAAACGTGAGTGCTCAAATTACAGAGGTATAAGTTTGTTGAGTATTCCTGGTAAATTATGTGGGAGGATATTGATTGAGAGGGTGAAGGCATGTACAGAGCATCAGATTGGGGAAGAGTAGTGTGGTTTCAGAAGTGGTAGAGGATGTGTGGATCAGGTGTTTGCTTTGAAGAATGTATGTGAGAAATACTTAGGAAAGCAAATGGATTTGTATGTAGCATGTATGGGTCTGGAGAAGGCATATGATAAGAGTTGATAGAGATGCTCTGTGGAAGGTATTAAGAATATATGGTGTGGGAGGCAAGTTGTTAGAAGCAGTGAAAAGTTTTTATCGAGGATGTACGGCATGTGTACGTGTAGGAAGAAAGTGATTGGTTCTCAGTGAATGTACGTTTGCGGCAGGGGTGTGTGATGTGTCCATGGTTGTTTAATTTGTTTATAGATGGGGTTGTTAGGGAGGTGAATGCAAGAGTTTTGGAAAGAGGGGCAAGTATGCAGTCTGTTGTGGATGAAAGAGCTTGGGAAGTGAGTCAGTTGTTGTTCGCTGATGATACAGCGCTGGTGGCTGATTCATGGGAGAAACTGCAGAAGCTAGTGACTGAGTTTGGTAAAGTGTGTGTAAGAAGAAAGTTGAGAGTAAATGTGAATAAGAGCAAGGTTATTAGGTACAGTAGGGTTGAGGGAGATAAGTTTGAATGGAGAAAAACTGGAGGAAGTGAAGTTTTTTAGATATCTGGGAGTGGATTTGGCAGTGGATAGAACCATGGAAGTGGAAGTGAATCATAGGGTGGGGGAGGGGGCGAAAGTTCTGGGAGTGTTGAAGAATGTGTGGAAGTCGAGAACATTATCTCGGAAAGCAAAAATGGGTATGTTTGAAGGAATAGTGGTTCCAACAATGTTATATGGTTGCAAGGCGTGGGCTATGGATAGAGTTGTGCGGAGGAGGGTGGATGTGTTGGAAATGAGATGTTTGAGGACAATATGTAGTGTCAGGTGGTTTGATTGAGTAAGTAATGAAAGGGTAAGAGAGATGTGTGGTAATAAAAGAGTGTGGTTGAGAGCAGAAGAGGGTGTTTTGAAAAGGTTTGGTCACATGGAGAGAATGAGTGAAGAAAGACTGACAAAGAGGATATATGTCAGAAGTGGAGGGAATGAGGAGAAGTGGAAGACCAAACTGGAGGTGGAAAGATGGAGTGAAAAAGATTTTGAGTGATTGGGGCCTGAACATGCAGGAGAGTGAAAGGTGTGCAAGGAATATAGTGAATTGGAACAATGTGGTATATTGGGGTGGACGTGCTAGCACGTCAGTAGATTGTACCAGGGCATGTGAAGTGTTCGGGGTAAACCATGGAAAGTTGTGTGGGGCCTGGATAAGGAAAGGGAGTTGTGGTTTTGGCGCATTACACATGTCAGCTAGAGACTGAGTGTAAACAAATGTGCCCCCCCCCTTTTTTTTTTTGGCGCTACTTCATGGGGAGGGGATGCTATTTCATGTGTGGCGGGTTGGCGACAGGAATGGATGAAGGCAGCAAGTATGAATATGTACACGTGTATATATATATATATATATATATGTATCTTTTCTTTTTTTTTTTTTTAAACTATTCGCCATTTCCCGCGTTAGCGAGGTAGCGTTAAGAACAGAGGACTGGGCCTTTTTTGGAATATCCTCACCTGGCCCCCTCTGTTCCTTCTTTTGGAAAATTAAAAAAAAAAAAAAACGAGAGGTGAGGATTTCCAGCCCCCCGCTCCCTCCCCTTTTAGTCGCCTTCTACGACACGCAGGGAATACGTGGGAAGTATTCTTAATCCCCTATCCCCAGGGATATGTACACGTATGTATATATATATATATATATATATATATATATATATATATATATTTTTTTTTTTTTTTTTTTTTTTTTTATACTTTGTCGCTGTCTCCCGCGTTTGCGAGGTAGCGCAAGGAAACAGACGAAAGAAATGGCCCACCCCCCCCCCCATACACATGTACATACACACGTCCACACACGCAAATATACATACCTACACAGCTTTCCATGGTTTACCCCAGACGCTTCACATGCCTTGCTTCAATCCACTGACAGCACGTCAACCCCTGTATACCACATGACTCCAATTCACTCTATTTCTTGCCCTCCTTTCACCCTCCTGCATGTTCAGGCCCCGATCACACAAAATCTTTTTCACTCCATCTTTCCACCTCCAATTTGGTCTCCCTCTTCTCCTCGTTCCCTCCACCTCCGACACATATATCCTCTTGGTCAATCTCTCCTCACTCATTCTCTCCATGTGCCCAAACCATTTCAAAACACCCTCTTCTGCTCTCTCAACCACGCTCTTTTTATTTCCACACATCTCTCTTACCCTTACGTTACTTACTCGATCAAACCACCTCACACCACACATTGTCCTCAAACATCTCATTTCCAGCACATCCATCCTCCTGCGCACATCTCTATCCATAGCCCACGCCTCGCAACCATACAACATTGTTGGAACCACTATTCCCTCAAACATACCCATTTTTGCTTTCCGAGATAATGTTCTCGACTTCCACACATTTTTCAAGGCTCCCAAAATTTTCGCCCCCTCCCCCACCCTATGATCCACTTCCGCTTCCATGGTTCCATCCGCTGACAGATCCACTCCCAGATATCTAAAACACTTCACTTCCTCCAGTTTTTCACCATTCAAACTCACCTCCCAATTGACTTGACCCTCAACCCTACTGTACCTAATAACCTTGCTCTTATTCACATTTACTCTTAACTTTCTTCTTCCACACACTTTACCAAACTCCGTCACCAGCTTCTGCAGTTTCTCACATGAATCCGCCACCAGCGCTGTATATATATATATATATATATATATATATTATCCCTGGGGATAGGGGATTAAGAATACTTCCCACGTATTCCCTGCGTGTCGTAGAAGGCGACTAAAAGGGGAGGGAGCGGGGGGCTGGAAATCCTCCCCTCTCGTTTTTTTTTTTTTTTTTTTTTTTTTTTTTCAATTTTCCAAAAGAAGGAACAGAGAATTGGGCCAGGTGAGGGTATTCCTTCAAAGGCCCAGTCCTCTGTTCTTAACGCTACCTCGCTAATGCGGGAAGTGGCGAGTAGTTTGAGAGAGAGAGAGATATATATATATATATATATATATATATATATATATATATATATGTGTGTGCATACATTGAAATGTATAGGTATGTATATGTGCGTGTTTAGGCATATATGTATATACACATGTATGTGGGTGAGTTATCAATACATACGTAAAGATAGAATTTTCTCTTATTATTTGATCGCAGTTTCCCATGGTAGCGAGATAGCACCAGAACCTAATGAAAGAAGGGTACATTTGCTCAAGTCCAGTCTCTAACTGTCTTGTGCTGTGCAGTGAAACCATTTCCCCCCATCCAATAATAAGCCCCATAGACCTTTTCATGGTCTTCTCTAGCTGCTTCACATCTTGGTTCAATGTGTTGACAGCACTTCATTCCCTGCATACCAAATTGTTCTGATTCAGTCCATCACGTACACTCCTTTTACCCTCCTTCATGTTCAGGCCCCCTATCACTTGAAATCTTTTTCACTTCATCCTTCCATCTCCAATTTGGTCTCCCCCTTCTCTTTATCCCGTACACTTCTCGCACATATATCCTCCTTGTCAACATATCCTCATTCAGTTTCTCCATATGTCCAAACCATTTCAGTACACCCTCTTCAGCTCTCAGCCAAACTTTTTCTTACCACATCTCTCTCTTATCCTTTTATTACTTACTCAGTAGAACCACTTCACACTATGTATTATCCTCATACATTTCATTAACAACCCATCCACCCTCCTCTGCACATACTCATCGTTAGCCCATGCCTCACATCCATACAATATTGTTAGGACTACTGTACCTTCATACATATTCAGTTTTGCCCTTCCTGATTACTACATTTATCTCCACACCTTCTTTATTGCTCCTATAGTCGTCATCGTCCCCCCCCCCTCCCATGCACATATGCACACACACACACACACACACACGTGCTTTCATGGTTCAGGTTGGTGCGATGTTCGCTCCCAGGTATTTACAATACTAGTGCTGTGTCATTAACAAACAACACCTGACTTGCTTCCCAGGTCCCCACATTCCCTACAGACAACAAGACTTTTGCATATACTTCCCTCACCACCCCATCCATAAACACATTTAATAGCCTCGATGACATCAAATTGGAAATGTGTGTTTTAGCTGGAATTAGGAGGGTAGGTAAAATATAGAATGACCATGTGAGAGGGATATGTAACATTCTAGTGGCACTTGGAGAAAGGTGTTTCAGAATGGTATGGTCATGTTGAATACGTGACAGATGCTCAGTATATTGATAAGTGAATTTAGTTATTGAATATATTATATCCTCCCCTTGAAAATAGGAATGGAATTGATGATGATTGATCAGTAGAATATGATAAACTTCATGATCATTCTCTCTATAAATATTATTGTTATTGAATGAAATGATGGACACACTCAACCATTAGCTAAGGAGATAAGATAATTGGTGTGTTATTGCACCTCTTGGTGCCATAGGTGTGTATTGCATTATATGTTATCTATGTGTGCTCTTTTTTGACACTTGGTCATGCTGATTAGTAATTATGATTTTTATTGTGTTGCAGCATGGTGTTTGCAGACATTGTGGGCTTCACGGTACTTGCCTCACAATGCACCGCACAAGAGCTCATCCGTCTCCTCAATGAACTTTTTGGCCGTTTTGACCAACTGGCTGCGGTGAGTGGATCAAGGGAAAGACAGTATGCAAACACACACAAACAAATCACCATTCCAGGAATATTAAGATTACTGTGGATTTACCCTAACACTAAACCAGTACTTTGTAACATTTATTCTAACATTTTGCCCATCTTTATGTCATGACCTCTTGTTACTCTGGTGCTTCATCTCTTGAATGATTGTTCATTATCAGTATCCTCCAGCTGATATTTAATACATGAAGACTGTTATCAGGTCTCCCTCACTCTCCTCTCCCCCTTGGTGGACAGCTTTGGAGCCCTCAGCCCCTCATATTTTAATCCCTCGAATTACTTGTTGGTAATTACCTTTTCGGAGAGCACTGGGAGAGAGTTCTCCACCTAAGGGGCCCCAACTCATGGACTCTCTTTGCCATCAAGTAACCTTTTAAATCTCTGAATGTACCAGAATTCACTGTCTTATTGGTTGGTTTATTCTAACCATCCACCACCCTAACATTAAACAAATTCTTATTAACATCCTTTCTATCTTTTTGCTAAGCTTTTTGCCATGGCCCCTGGATACTCTGGTGCTGCATCTCTTGAAAAACTGTGTACTATCAGTATCACCTAGCTGATTCAGAAAGTTGAAAATTTTTGTTGTATCAGGTTCCCCCCTTTCTCTCATCCCATTAATGATGGACAACTTTGTAGACCTCAGCCTTACACTAAAGCTCAGTTCCCTTAATCCAGGTACCATCTTAGTTGATCATCTCTGTACCCTTTCAATCAGATCTTTGTTCTTCTTTAGCTACTATGACCACAGTTAGGCATAATTTTAGTTTTGGCTTGATATATAAAGCGAATGATTTACTAAACATGTCCTTTTCCACATATAGAAGTCCCTTACCAGCCAAAATAGGTACCTTCCAGGAAAAGGCAAAACTGCTGTTTGTGAGGTGCTAACTTTATTGGAAATAAGGGGTTTGGGGTAGTGATCTAAGAGACATGCTCACTGTATATACTCATTTATAAGTCTACCTCATGTGTAGGCCAACCCTTTATTTTTGGCCAAGAAATCATTATAATATGCTTCCTGTATAGGTTGACAAATTTTGAGGGTAATGGAACCACAAATTAAGATAATAAGAGTACCATAGTTTATGGCATATAAAACTCGTTTCAGAAAATCCTCGCTGAAAAAATACTACATCCTATAAACTGAGGGTCGCTGAGCCTGAAATCCGAGTGCCAAAGGCAAATTGTTTCCCATTTGTTATTCCGACACTTTACTCTGAAATGCGTGTAGTTTCAGTAAAAATATTGTGTATTTTCATTCAAATAAAGATAGAATGTTATTGTAATACAACAGTTGTTTTTTGTTTTTTACTGAAAATCATTCGAAAAGCAATTAAGGTAGCATTTTTTGGATATCAAAAGAAAGCGAGTCAATTGATTTTGTGATGAATTCATCCCACTTTCCATTGTAAT
This sequence comes from Panulirus ornatus, assembly GCF_036320965.1. Taxonomy (NCBI): domain Eukaryota; kingdom Metazoa; phylum Arthropoda; class Malacostraca; order Decapoda; family Palinuridae; genus Panulirus; species Panulirus ornatus. The sequence goes on from NC_092232.1 coordinate 12,356,092, forward strand.
ATATACATCATTTCAGCAAAAATATATTCTTAATACCTTCCACAGAGCATCTCTATCAGCTGTGTCTTATTCCTTCTTCAGATCCATAAATGCTACATACAAATTCAAATGTTTTTCTAAATATTTCTCATATATTCTTCAAAGCTAACACCTGGTTCACACACCCTCTACCACTTCTGAAACCACACTGCTCTTCCCCAATCTGATGCTCTGTACATGCCTTAACCCTCTCAATCAATACCCTCCCATATAATTTCCCAGGAATACTCAACAGACTTATGCCTCTGTAATTTGAACACTCACCTTTATCCCCTTTGCCTTTGTACAATGGCACTAATCATGCATTTTGCCAATCCTCAGGCACTTCACCATGAACCATACATACATTGAATATCCTCACCAACCAGTGAACAACACAGTCACCCCCTTTTTAATAAATTCCACTGCAATACCATCCAAATCCACCTGACCCTCTCACTTCGCACACCACTTAGACCAAAACACCCTACATCTGACACTCTTGTCATCTAACACATTCAACAAACCTTCAAAATACTCACTCCATCTCCTCACATCACCGCTACTTGTTATTACCTCCCCATTAGCCCCCTTCACTGATGTTCCCATTTGTTCTCTTTATTTTATTTTTTCCTTCCAAAACATCTTTTTGTTCTCCCTAAAAGTTAATAAGACTCTCTCACCCCAACTCTCATTTGCCCTCTTTTTCACCTCTTGCACCTTTCTCTTGACCTCCTGCCCCTTTTTTTTATGCATCTCTCAGTCATTTGTACTATTTCCCTGCTAAAATCCTCCAAATGCCTCTCTCTTCTCTTTCATTAATAATCTTGGTTCTTCATCCCACCACTCTTATCCTTTCTAATCTGTCCTTCTCCCACGCTTCTCATACCACAAGTATCTTTTGCGCAAGCCTTTACTGCTTCCCTAAATACATCCCATTCCTCCCCCACTCCCCTTGTGTCCTTTACTCTCACCTTTTTCCATTCTGCACTCAGTCTTTCCTGGTACTTCCTCATGCAAGTCTCCTTCCCAAGCTCACTCCTCTCCACTCTCTTCACCCCAACATTCTCTCTTCTTTTCTGAAAACCTTTACAAATCTTCACCTTCGTCTCCACAAGGTAATGATCAGACATCCCTCCAATTGCACCTCGCAGCACATTAGCATCCAAAAGTCTCTCTATCGTGCGCCTATCAATTAACACATAATTCAATGATGCTCTCTGACCATTTCTCCTACTTACATACATATACGTATGTATATCTTTTTTTAAACCAGGTATTCCCAATCACCAGTCCTTTTTCAGTAGAAAAATCTACAAGCTCTTCACCATTTCCATTTACAACACTGAACACCCCATGTACACCAATTATTCCCTTAACTGCCACATTACTCACCTTTGCATTCAAATCTCCCTTCACTATAACCTGGTCTCGTGCATCAAAACTGCTAACACACTTAGTCACCTGCTCCGAAAACACTTGCCTCTCTTCTTTGAAATGTCATGAAGTTTATTTTTTCATGGTGTGATTTGCAGTGATCATGATTGATGCACAGTAATGTAATTTACATTGTTAGGTGTATTATGAGCATATAATTTATGATACTGGACATCATATGATTGTCGTTTACAGAACTGGGTATGTTAAGAGTGATTAGGTTAGTGATGAAAGTATGTTTAGATTGGTGGCTGTTACTGGCATTATTATGAACTTTTTTTGTTCTCAGGATAACCATTGTTTACGTATCAAGATCCTTGGTGACTGTTACTACTGTGTGTCTGGCTTACCGGAGGCACGGAGTGACCATGCACGGTGTGCTGTTGAAATGGGCCTTGATATGATTGATGCTATAGCGTGAGTAATCTTTGTATATCACTCCATTATCTGTTTGCATTTACTTATTTTACTATATGTACCCTTAAGATACCATATAAATGTCAGGCATTCTGAATATTTAGTGATTCGGATTTTTTGTTATAACTGTGTTTGTATATTGTTTTTTAATTCTCAGGATCTTTTTTTGAATTATTTTTGCACATATGGGAATGCATTTAGATATATATTGTACACATTCTTCTTTCTTATATCAAAGACTCCTATGTAGGTCCTTCCTTTGCTCTTGTCCTCTCATCAACCCGTGACTTTACTCTCAAGACATTCCCAAACCACTCTTCACCTTTACCCTTGAGCTTTGTTCCTCTCAGAGCCAAAACATCCAGGTTCCTTTTCTCAAATGTAATACCTGTCTTTCCTGTTTTCTCGGTTACATCCACACACATTTCGACACCCTAATCTGAGCCTTCGAGGAGGATGATCACTCCCTGTATGACTCCTTTTGTTTCCCCTTTTAGAAAGTTGAAATACAAGGAGGAGAGGGTTTGTAGCCCCCCGCTCCCGTCCCCTTTAGTTGCCTTCTATGACACGCGGGGAATGCATTGGAAGTATTCTTTTTCCCCTATCCCAGGGATAAGTTACTAGAAGCAGTGAAAAGTTTTTATCTAGGATGTAAGACATGTGTACAATTAGGAAGAGAGAAAAGTGATTGGTTCTTGGTGAATGTTGGTTTGTGGCAGGGGTGTGTGATGTCTCCATGGCTCTTTAATTTGTTTATGGATGGGGTTGTTAGGGAGGCAAATTTAAGAGTTTTGGAGAGAGGGGCAAGTATGCAGTCTGTTTAACGATGAGAGGGGTTGGGAAGTGAGTCAGTTGTTGTTCGCTGCTTATACAGAGCTGGTGGCTGATTCGGGTGAGAAACTGCAGAAGCTGGTGACTGAGTTTGGTAAAGTGTGTGAAAGAAGAAAGTTGAGAGTAAATGTGAATAAGAGCAAGGTTGTTAGGTTCAGTAGGTTTGAGGGACAAGTAAATTGGGAGGTAAGTTTGAATGGAAAAAAACTTGAGGAAGTGAAGTGTTTTAGATATCTGGGAGTGGATTTGGCAGCGGATGGACCATGGGAGCTGAAGTGAATCACAGAGTGGGGGAGGAAGTGAAGGTTCTGGGAGCGTTGAAGAATATGTGGAAGGTGAGAGCGTTATCTCAGAGAGCAGAAATGGGTATGTTTGTAGGAATAGTGGTTCCGACAATGTTTAATGGTTGCATGGCGTGGGCTATAGATTGGGTTGTGCGGAGAAGAGTGGATGTGTTGGAAATGAGATGTTTGATGACAATATGTGGTGTGAGGTGGTTTGATCAAGTAAGTAATGAAAGGGTAAGAGAGATGTGTGGTAATAAAAAGAGTGTGGTTGAGAGAGCAGAAGAGGGTGTATTAAATGGTTTGGTCACATGGAGAGAATGAGTGAGGAAAGATTGACAAAGAGGATACATGTGTCAGAGGTGGAGGGAACGAGTAGAAGTGGAAGACCAAATTGGAGGTGGAAAGATGGATTGAAAAAGATTTTGAGCGACAGGGGCCTGAACATACAGGAGGGTGAAAGGTGTGCAAAGAATGGAGTGAATTGGAATGATGTGGTTTACAAGGGTTGAACCAGGGCATGTGAAGCATCTGGGGTAAACCATTGAAAGTTCTGTGGGGCCTGGATGTGGAAAGGGAGCTGTGGTTTCGGGCATTATTACATGACAGCTAGAGACTGAGTGTGAACGAATGTAGCCTGTGTTGTCTTTTCCTAGCGCTACCTCGCACACATGAGGGGGGAGGGGGATGTTATTCCATGTGTGGCGAGGTGGTGATGGGAATAAATAAAGGCAGACAGTATGAATTATGTTTTTTTTTTTTTTTTTTTTTTATACTTTGTCGCTGTCTCCCGCGTTTGCGAGGTAGCGCAAGGAAACAGACGAAAGAAATGGCCCAACCCCCCCCATACACATGTACATACACACGTCCACACACGCAAATATACATACCTACACAGCTTTCCATGGTTTACCCCAGACGCTTCACATGCCTTGATTCAATCCACTGACAGCACGTCAACCCCTGTATACCACATCGCTCCAATTCACTCTATTCCTTGCCCTCCTTTCACCCTCCTGCATGTTCAGGCCCCGATCACACAAAATCCTTTTCACTCCATCTTTCCACCTCCAATTTGGTCTCCCTCTTCTCCTCGTTCCCTCCACCTCCGACACATATATCCTCTTGGTCAATCTTTCCTCACTCATTCTCTCCATGTGCCCAAACCACTTCAAAACACCCTCTTCTGCTCTCTCAACCACGCTCTTTTTATTTCCACACATCTCTCTTACCCTTACGTTACTTACTCGATCAAACCACCTCACACCACACATTGTCCTCAAACATCTCATTTCCAGCACATCCATCCTCCTACGCACAACTCTATCCATAGCCCACGCCTCGCAACCATACAACATTGTTGGAACTACTATTCCTTCAAACATACCCATTTTTGCTTTCCGGGATAATGTTCTCGACTTCCACACATTTTTCAAGGCTCCCAAAATTTTCGCCCCCTCCCCCACCCTATGATCCACTTCCGCTTCCATGGTTCCATCCGCTGACAGATCCACTCCCAGATATCTAAAACACTTCACTTCCTCCAGCCTCTCACCATTCAAACTCACCTCCCAATTGACTTGACCCTCAACCCTACTGTACCTAATAACCTTGCTCTTATTGACATTTACTCTTAACTTTCTTCTTCCACACACTTTACCAAACTCCGTCACCAGCTTCTGCAGTTTCTCACATGAATCCGCCACCAGCGCTGTATCATCAGCGAACAACAACTGACTCACTTCCCAAGCTCTCTCATCCCCAACAGACTTCATACTTGCCCCTCTTTCCAAAACTCTTGCATTTACCTCCCTAACAACCCCATCCATAAACAAATTAAACAACCATGGAGACATCACACACCCCTGCCGCAAACCTACATTCACTGAGAACCAATCACTTTCCTCTCTTCCTACACGTACACATGTGTATATATGTATATGTCTGTGTGTGTATATATATATGTGTACATTGAGATGTATAGGTATGTATATTTGTGTGTGTGGACGTGTATGTATATACATGTGTATGGGGGTGGGTTGGGCCATTTCTTTCGTCTGTTTCCTTGCGTTACCTCGCAAACGCGGGAGACAGTGACAAAGCAAAATAAATAAATATAAAATGTATATGTATAAATACATTGAAATGTATAGGTATGTATATGTGCGTGTTTGGGTGCTTATGTATATACATGTGTATGTGGGTGGGTAGAATATATATGTATATACATTTTTTCTCTGTTTCATACATATTCGCCATTTCCTGCGTTAGTGAGATAGCGTTAAGAACAAAGGACTGAGCCTTAGAGGGAATATCCTCACTTGGCCCCCTTCTCTGTTCCTTCTTTTGGAAAATTTGATACTGGAGGGGAGGATTTCCTCTTCCTCCTCTTTTTCCTTCTTCTTCTTCTTCTTCCTCTTCTTCTTCTTCTTCTTCTTCTTCTTCTTCTTCTTCTTCTTCTTCTTAGGCTCCAGTTTTGAACAAAGTCTACATTAATGCCAGCCTTTAAAAACACAAATGATGATAACATTGATATTAGTGAAGGTCTTTACAAACTTGATAGCTTTGTTGTAGTCAAAATTTGTAAACATGTCCCTTTCCTGTCCACATAATAGAGATTTTATGACAGGCATGATGCCAGACCCGAACACCATCAACCCAAATATCATCATCCGGTAACACTTGTTTACCAATGGCATATTGATGACATTTCTTTCCTGAATATCAGCTGGCTGTTCTACGTCTTCTATATCATTTTTGTATCTCCCCTGATGGTGTGATCATGACACGAAAGTGCTCTTGGGAACTTATCTTGTTTCATTTTCCTTGTGGTTATATGCATGTACTAGACCAAATGCACCAGTGCTGTATGAATATCAAACAACTGACTCACTTCCCAGACCCTCTCCTCATCCCCAACAGACTGCATACTCGCCCCTCTCTCCAAGCCTCTTGCATTTTCCTCCCTAACCACTCCTTCCATTAAAATATTTTACAACCATGGAGACATCACACACCCATCCCACAAAAAGATCTTCACTTGGAACTAATCACTCTTCTCTTTTCCCACTTGTACACATGCTTTACACCCTTCTAGCAGCTTACCTCCCACACCGTACACTCTTAAGACCATCCACAAAGCATCTATATCAACCCAATCATATGCCTTCTCCAGATCCATAAATGCTACATATAAATCCTTCTGTTTTTCTAAGTATTTCTCACACATCTTCAAAGCAAACTCCTGATCCACACTTTCTCTACTTCTGAAACCACACAGCTCATCCCCAATCTGATCCTCTGTACATGCCTTCAACCATTCAGTCAGTTATGCCTCTGTAGTTTGAACACTTGCCTTTATCCCCTTTGTCTTTTTACAATAGTACTATACATGGATTCCCTCAGTCCTCAGGCACTTCACCATGATCCATACATAAATTGAATATCCTTACCAACTAATCAATTTTTAAATGAGACAAAAAAAAAGGAGCCAGGTGGGGAGTGCTCATCCTCCTTGAATGCTCATATTGGTGTGTCTGAATGTTTTTGGATGTAACAATGATGAGAGAAGAGGAGAGATAGGTTGTTTGTTTGAGGAAAGAAACCTGGATGTTCTGGCTCTGAGTGAAGCAAAGCTCAAGGATAAAGGGGAAGAATGATTTAAAAATGTCTTAGGAGTAAAGTCAGGGGTTAGTGAGAGTACAAAAGCTAAGGAAGAAAATATCATGAGATGCAAGTGTTTTGGGAGCAGCTGAGTGCTTGTGTTAGCAGTTTTAGTGCATTAGACCAGTTACTAGTGATGGGTGATTTCACTGCAAAGGTAAGTAATACGGCAGTTGAGGATGAAGAGCATGTGAAGATGCCTGTTGAAAAAAAGACTGGTGATTGGGAATAATTGGTTTGAATGGAGAGATATACACAAGTATATGTATGTAAGTGGGAGAGATGGTCAGTGGGTATCATTGACATATATTAGTTGGTAGGTCTGTTAAGTAGACTTTTGGATGTAAATGTGCTGAGAGGGGCAGCTGGTGGGATGTCTAATCACTATCTTGAGGATAAAGATTTGTTGAGGTTTTTGAAAGAGGAAACAATGTCGGTAAGAAGAGAGTGGTGAAAGTATGGAAGTTTGGAAAGGAGACTAGTGGAAAGAAATACTAGCAGAGATTTAGTGTAGAATGGCAAAAGGTGAGAGTAAATGAAATGAGGGGAGTGTATGAGAATTGGCAGGTATTTATGGAAGCAGTGATAGCATGTGCAAGAGATGCATGTAGGAGGTTGGCAGATTAGAAAGGGTAGTGATTGGTGGGATGAAGAAGTAAAGTTGCCAGTGAAAGAGAAAGGATAGGCATTTGGGCAGTACTTACAGGGAAGGAGTGCAAATGATTGGGCGATGTTTAAGAGAAAGTGGCAGGTCAAGAAAAAGGTTCAGAGATTGAAAAAGAGGGCAAATGAGAGTTGGAGTGTGAGAATATCATTTGACTTGAGGGAGAATAAAAAGATGATTTGGAAGAAGATGAATAATATGTGAAAGACAAGAGAACAAATACGAAAACTGATGAAGGGGGCGGAAGGGAAGTGACTTCTTTGATTAATCAGTCAGCACCAAACTCAACACAATGCTACAAGATGTCAGGAGTAAGGTCATAGTGTTTGGGATAGGGGGTTGGTTCCCAGAGAGGAATGAACCCACTCATCTAATGTGTATATGCTGAATTTACTTATTTTGCAAATATTACAGGTCGGTTGTCGATGCAACAGATGTACAGCTAAATATGAGAGTGGGGATACACACAGGTCGTGTGCTTTGTGGTGTCCTGGGCCTTCGAAAGTGGCAGTATGATGTCTGGTCTAATGATGTCACTCTTGCCAATATGATGGAAGCTGGAGGAGAACCTGGGTAAGTTATTACATTCAAAATTTCATCAGACAGAGCTGCCACAATATATTTGTGATCTCTGGGTTAAACTGATGTATTGAAAACAGTTGGAAGATTTAGTGGTGCCTGTGGCAACAGGAAATATTTTCAAAAGGCCTTTTTAGGAAAGGAAAAGATACCAGTCTTAGAGTGAAAGAAATATATGTGCCATTCCTAAGTTGTATGTCATTTGGGATAATAGTTATCATGGTATTTTGAAACCAGTCACAAAGTCCTGTCATCTGGACCTCCCAACTTCCTCTAGGTGATAGTTGTTGGTAATCTAGGTATTTTATGCTTTAAACCAGGAAATGTTATGATTGTGCTTATGGTGATAAGTACTAGCTGGGGTTACTTTAGTTGACATTTTTGATGCGAGTCTCAAGTAGTATTATGGATAATTCTTTAATCCATTTTCAGAAAATATGGGTAAGTAGCAGATCAGTTGGTTGAGAGGTTAAGGAGAATTGTAAATTTCATGCTCCATTTCATCCCGGAAAATAGGGAAATTTTCCCAAATGTGAAAATTTACTGATCTAGTTATAGACATTCTAGGTCTCATAGTATTTGAACCATCATATGAGTACTGGTATACTGGTATGTTGCTTTAAGATCTCCTTCTCTACTGAATTATTTTAAACCCCTAGACATGTTTGACTGTTCTTGAATAAACTTCCAGTAATATTAAACTTGTTGTTCACCGATGATATTAAACATGGTGTCCAACTTCTCTCCATGGCAGCAAAAAATATTTCTGCCATCGTGGTGTTCAACAACACCTCTCAGAAGTTTGATACAATCGCAACACCAAATCTGCTGTCATCTGTGTGCAAGGGAAGGAACTTGACAGTGGTGCCAGACAACCATGCCACCTGCACTGCCATACTTATGTGCACAGAGTTTACACATACTTCATATCTTTTTTTCTTTTTGTTTTTGTGTTAACTTTCATGTAATGTATTTTCTTTTCACATACATATATTTCTTTCTTTGGATCGCAATACAGCACAAGTACATTTATTGATAATGTACTGAAAGGTACTAGTTTTTCTGTCGTGGCCATCCCACGAGAGGGAGGTTCCTGTAAGGCTGTTGGAGCATTGATGTTAGAATATACATTGTACATATAATTTTTCACATTTGTTGTAATAAAATGGCATTACTTTACTTTGCATGTTGATTTACCTGACATCAAGTCAAATCACACTAACATGGTTATATCACTTTTTTCAGAGATTAAAAAGTATGCCATATATGCATATACACAGAAGTATTTTCAGCCCTTATGATGATGAAAATGCATGTATGATGCTCTGAATATCTTTTAGCCCTATTGGAATTATGTGGTCCCATTACTATATAACTTATCATAATGGTAGCTATGCATATTTTCCATTATTTTTATGTTAGAAAGTACGCGGTATTTGTCTAGAGTCTGCCCCTCGAGTTAAGGAAGAGATCTCATAATCCCCATGGGTCAGAATCCTCTGTCCATGAACCTTCTGGTGAGGTTAATCGGCCTTCACAATTTGCTAATAACCCATTCAACAGGATGTTACAGAAGTCATGAAGGAAGTGAGAAGCATTTGAAGGACTGCACAAACTTGCAAGGGAACCTTGACAGACTGAAGTTGGTCTGATACATAGCTGAAGTTCAACCTGAGTAAATCTAAAGTAATGAGGATTGGTTACAGGTTAAAGGAATAAGCTGCATGAATCTGTTTGTGCAAGATACTTAGGATTTGACATTGTTCCAAACCTATCACCAGAGTCCCACCTTTGGAAAACTGTTGAGACTTTAACTGTCTGCTTGCAAACACTGGAACTGCATTTAAGTTCATAGATTAAAGAAATATTCAGCAAGCTGAACATGCAGGAGGGTGAAAGGCGTGCAAGGAATAGAGTGAATGGGAAGGATGTGGTATACCGGGGTTGACGTGCTGTCAGTGGATTGAACCAGGGCATGTGAAGCGTCTGGGGTAAACCATGGAAAGTTTTGTGGGGCCTGGATGTGGAAAGGGAGCTGTGGTTTTGGTGCATATTACATGACAGCTAGAGACTGAATGTGAACGAAAGTGGCCTTTGTTGTCTTTTCCTTGAGTGTGAACGAAAGTGGCCTTTGTTGTCTTTTCCTAGCACTACCTCATGCACATTTAGGGGGAGGGGGTGGTTATTTTCTTGTGTGGTGAGGTGGCGATGAGAATGAATCAAGGCGGTCAGTATGAATTATGTGCATGTGTATATATGTATATGTCTGTGTGTGTATATATATGTATACATTGAGATGTATAGGTATGTATATTTGTGTGTTTGGATGTGTATGTATATACATGTGTATGTGGGTGGGTAGGGCCATTCCTTCGTCTGTTTCCTTGCGCTACCTCGCTAACACGGGAGACAGCGACAAAGCAAAATAAAATGTAATTAAATATTTTTTTTTATTTATTTTTTTTTTGCCGCTGTCTCCCGCGTTTGCGAGGTAGCGCAAGGAAACAGACGAAAGAAATGGCCCAACCCACACCCATACACATGTATATACATACGTCCACACACGCAAATATACATACCTACACAGCTTTCCATGGTTTACCCCAGACGCTTCACATGCCTTGATTCAATCCACTGACAGCACGTCAACCCCGGTATACCACATCGCTCCAATTCACTCTATTCCTTGCCCTCCTTTCACCCTCCTGCATGTTCAGGCCCCGATCACACAAAATCTTTTTCACTCCATCTTTCCACCTCCAATTTGGTCTCCCTCTTCTCCTTGCTCCCTCCACCTCCGACACATATATCCTCTTGGTCAATCTTTCCTCACTCATCCTCTCCATGTGCCCAAACCACTTCAAAACACCCTCTTCTGCTCTCTCAACCACGCTCTTTTTACTTCCACACATCTCTCTTACCCTTACGTTACTCACTCGATCAAACCACCTCACACCACACATTGTCCTCAAACATCTCATTTCCAGCACATCCATCCTCCTGCGCACAACTCTATCCATAGCCCACGCCTCGCAACCATACAACATTGTTGGAACCACTGTTCCTTCAAACATACCCATTTTTGCTTTCCGAGATAATGTTCTCGACTTCCACACATTCTTCAAGGCCCCCAGAATTTTCGCCCCCTCCCCCACCCTATGATCCACTTCCGCTTCCATGGTTCCATCCGCTGCCAGATCCACTCCCAGATATCTAAAACACTTCACTTCCTCCAGTTTTTCTCCATTCAAACTCACCTCCCAATTGACTTGACCCTCAACCCTACTGTACCTAATAACCTTGCTCTTATTCACATTTACTCTTAACTTTCTTCTTCCACACACTTTACCAAACTCAGTCACCAGCTTCTGCAGTTTCTCACATGAATCAGCCACCAGCGCTGTATCATCAGCGAACAACAACTGACTCACTTTCCAAGCTCTCTCATCCCCAACAGACTTCATACTTGCCCCTCTTTCCAAAACTCTTGCATTTACCTCCCTAACAACCCCATCCATAAACAAATTAAACAACCATGGAGACATCACACACCCCTGCCGCAAACCTACATTCACTGAGAACCAATCACTTTCCTCTCTTCCTACACGTACACATGCCTTACATCCTCGATAAAAACTTTTCACTGCTTCTAACAACTTTCCTCCCACACCATATATTCTTAATACCTTCCACAGAGCATCTCTATCAACTCTATCATATGCCTTCTCCAGATCCATAAATGCTACATACAAATCCATTTGCTTTTCTAAGTATTTCTCACATACATTCTTCAAAGCAAACACCTGATCCACACATCCTCTACCACTTCTGAAACCACACTGCTCTTCCCCAATCTGATGCTCCGTACATGCCTTCACCCTCTCAATCAATACCCTCCCATATAATTTACCACGAATACTCAACAAACTTATACCTCTGTAATTTGAGCACTCACTCTTATCCCCTTTGCCTTTGTACAATGGCACTATGCACGCATTCCGCCAATCCTCAGGCACCTCACCATGAGTCATACATACATTAAATAACCTTACCAACCAGTCAACAATACATTCACCCCCTTTTTTAATAAATTCCACTGCAGTACCATCCAAACCTGCTGCCTTGCCGGCTTTCATCTTCCGCAAAGCTTTCACTACCTCTTCTCTGTTTACCAAATCATTTTCCCTAACCCTCTCACTTTGCACACCACCTCGACCAAAACACCCTATATCTGCCACTCTATCATCAAACACATTCAACAAACCTTCAAAATACTCACTCCATCTCCTTCTCACATCACCACTACTTGTTATCACCTCCCCATTTGCGCCCTTCACTGAAGTTCCCATTTGCTCCCTTGTCTTACGCACTTTATTTACCTCCTTCCAGAACATCTTTTTATTCTCCCTAAAATTTAATGAAACTCTCTCACCCCAACTCTCATTTGCCCTTTTTTTCACCTCTTGCACCTTTCTCTTGACCTCCTGTCTCTTTCTTTTATACATCTCCCACTCAATTGCATTTTTTCCCTGCAAAAATCGTCCAAATGCCTCTCTCTTCTCTTTCACTAATACTCTTACTTCTTCATCCCACCACTCACTACCCTTTCTAATCAACCCACCTCCCACTCTTCTCATGCCACAAGCATCTTTTGTGCAATCCATCACTGATTCCCTAAATACATCCCATCAGACACAATTGAAAATGTGAAGGAAAATAGTGAAATTGGAGAAAAATGTAGCTTAGACATTGAAGCTTATTGATACAGTGGTTAATTTGATGAGAACTGCCATTGACGTTTGTGTAAATAAATTATACATTTCCTTTTTTCCATAGCCAGAGGTTGAACCATTATGTGACATTCATTTTTTTCATTCATTTCAAGCTAGAAGTTTCAGTTTTCTAAATTGTTTCTTACATTTTTCATATGTATATATATGTATGTGTGTGTGTGTGTATATGTGCGTATGTATGTGTATGTGTGTGTATGTGTATATGTATATATATATGTATATTATGCCTGGGGATAGGGGTGAAAGAATACTTCCCACGTATTCCTCGCGTGTCGTAGAAAGCGACTAGAGGGGACGGGAGCGGGGGGCCAGAAATCCTCCCCTCCTTGTATTAACTTTCTAAAATGGGAAACAGAAGGAGTCACGCGGGGAGTGCTCATCCTCCTCGAAGGCTCAGAGTGGGGTGCCTAAATGTGTGTGGATGTAACCAAGATGTGAAAAAAGGAGAGATAGGTAGTATGTTTGAGGAAAGGAACCTGGATGTTTTGGCTCTGAGTGAAACGAAGCTCAAGGGTAAAGGGGAAGAGTGGTTTGGGAATGTCTGGGGAGTAAAGTCAGGGGTTAGTGAGAGGACAAGAGCAAGGGAAGGAGTAGCAATACTCCTGAAACAGGAGTTGTGGGAGTATGTGATAGAGTGTAAGAAAGTAAATTCTCGATTACTATGGGTAAAACTGAAAGTTGATGGAGAGAGATGGGTGATTATTGGTGCATATGCACCTGGGCATGAGAAGAAAGATCAAGAGAGGCAAGTGTTTTGGGAGCAGCTGAATGAGTGTGTTAGTGGTTTTGATGCACGAGACTGGGTTATAGTGATGGGTGATTTGAATGCAAAGGTGAGTAATGTGGCAGTTGAGGGAATAATTGGTATACATGGGGTGTTCAGTGTTGTAAATGGAAATGGTGAAGAGCTTGTAGATTTATGTGCTGAAAAAGGACTGATGATTGGGAATACCTGGTTTAAAAAGCGAGATATACATAAGTATACTTATGTAAGTAGGAGAGATGGCCAGAGAGCGTTATTGGATTACGTGTTAATTGACAGGCGTGCGAAAGAGAGACTTTTGGATGTTAATGTGCTGAGAGGTGCAACTGGAGGGATGTCTGATCATTATCTTGTGGAGGCTAAGGTGAAGATTTGTATGGGTTTTCAGAAAAGAAGAGTGAATGGTGGGGTGAAGAGGGTGGTGAGAGTAAGTGAGCTTGAGAAGGAGACCTGTGTGAGGAAGTACCAGGAGAGACTGAGTACAGAATGGAAAAAGGTGAGAACAATGGAAGGAAGGGGAGTGCGGGAGGAATGGGATATATATATATATATATATATATATATATATATATATATATATATCTTCTGTTTCCCATTTTAGAAAGTTAATACAAGGAGGGGAGGATTTCTGGCCCCCCGCTCCCGTCCCCTCTAGTCGCTTTCTACGACACGCGAGGAATACGTGGGAAGTATTCTTTCACCCCTATCCCCAGGGATAATATACATATATATATACATATACACATACACACACACACACATACATACGCACATATACACACACACACACACACACATATATATACATATGAAAAATGTAAGAAACAATTTAGAAAACTGAAACTTCTAGCTTGAAATGAATGAAAAAAATGAATGTCACATAATGGTTCAACCTCTGGCTATGGAAAAAAGGAAATGTATAATTTATTTACACAAACGTCAATAGCAGTTCTCATCAATTTAACCACTGTATCAATAAGCTTTTTTTTTTTTTTGCTTTGTCGCTGTCTCCCGCGTTTGCGAGGTAGCGCAAGGAAACAGACGAAAGAAATGGCCCAACCCACCCCCATACACATGTATATACATACGTCCACACACGCAAATATACATACCTACACAGCTTTCCATGGTTTACCCCAGACGCCCCACATGCCCCAATTCAATCCACCGACAGCACGTCAACCCCGGTATACCACACCGCTCCAATTCACTCTATTCCTTGCCCTCCCCCCACCCTCCTGCATGTTCAGGCCCCGATCACACAAAATCTCTTTCACTCCATCTTTCCACCTCCAATTTGGTCTCCCTCTTCTCCTCGTTCCCTCCACCTCCGATATATATATATATATATATATATATATATATATATATATATATATATTTTTTTTTTTTTTATACTTTGTCGCTGTCTCCCGCGTTTGCGAGGTAGCGCAAGGAAACAAACGAAAGAAATGGCCCAACCCCCCCCCCCCATACACATGTATATACATACGTCCACACACCCAAATATACATACCTACACAGCTTTCCATGGTTTACCCCAGACGCTTCACATGCCTTCATTCAATCCACTGACAGCACGTCAACCCCGGTATACCACATCGCTCCAATTCACTCTATTCCTTGCCCTCCTTTCACCCTCCTGCATGTTCAGGCCCCGATCACACAAAATCTTTTTCACTCCATCTTTCCACCTCCAATTTGGTCTCCCTCTTCTCCTTGCTCCCTCCACCTCCGACACATATATCCTCTTGGTCAATCTTTCCTCACTCATCCTCTCCATGTGCCCAAACCACTTCAAAACACCCTCTTCTGCTCTCTCAACCACGCTCTTTTTATTTCCACACATCTCTCTTACCCTTACGTTACTCACTCGATCAAACCACCTCACACCACACATTGTCCTCAAACATCTCATTTCCAGCACATCCATCCTCCTGCGCACAACTCTATCCATAGCCCACGCCTCGCAACCATACAACATTGTTGGAACCACTATTCCTTCAAACATACCCATTTTTGCTTTCCGAGATAATGTTCTCGACTTCCACACATTCTTCAAGGCCCCCAGAATTTTCGCCCCCTCCCCCACCCTATGATCCACTTCCGCTTCCATGGTTCCATCCGCTGCCAGATCCACTCCCAGATATCTAAAACACTTCACTTCCTCCAGTTTTTCTCCATTCAAACTCACCTCCCAATTGACTTGACCCTCAACCCTACTGTACCTAATAACCTTGCTCTTATTCACATTTACTCTTAACTTTCTTCTTCCACACACTTTACCAAACTCAGTCACCAGCTTCTGCAGTTTCTCACATGAATCAGCCACCAGCGCTGTATCATCAGCGAACAACAACTGACTCACTTCCCAAGCTCTCTCATCCCCAACAGACTTCATACTTGCCCCTCTTTCCAAAACTCTTGCATTTACCTCCCTAACAACCCCATCCATAAACAAATTAAACAACCATGGAGACATCACACACCCCTGCCGCAAACCTACATTCACTGAGAACCAATCACTTTCCTCTCTTCCTACACGTACACATGCCTTACATCCTCGATAAAAACTTTTAACTGCTTCTAACAACTTTCCTCCCACACCATATATTCTTAATACCTTCCACAGAGCATCTCTATCAACTCTATCATATGCCTTCTCCAGATCCATAAATGCTACATACAAATCCATTTGCTTTTCTAAGTATTTCTCACATACATTCTTCAAAGCAAACACCTGATCCACACATCCTCTACCACTTCTGAAACCACACTGCTCTTCCCCAATCTGATGCTCTGTACATGCCTTCACCCTCTCAATCATATATATATATATATATATATATATATCCATCCATGTAAATATATAAACATGTACATATTCATACTTGCTTGCCTCCATCCATTCCTGACACCACCCTTCCCCATAGGAAATAGCATTGCCACCCATGCGTCAGCAAGGTAGCACCAGGAAAACTGACAAAAAGGCCACATTCATTCACACTCAGTCTCTAGCCGTCATGTGTAATGCATCGAAACCACAACTTCCTACCCACATCCAGGCCACACATACCTTTCCATGGTTTACCCCAGATGTTTCACATACCCTGGTTCAGTCCATGGACAGCACATTGATCCCAATATACCACATCATTCCAATTCACTCAATTTCTTGCATGCCTCTCACCCTCCTGCATGTTCAGGCCCCGATTACTCAGTGTTTTTCACTCCATCTTTCCACCTCCAATTTGGTCTCCCACTACTCCCCCTTCCCTCCACCTCTGACACATATATTTTCTTTGTGTTCTGGATAAAATTTATGAGAGGGTTGATAAAGATGCTATGTGGAAGGTCTTACAAATATATGGTGTGGGAGGAAAGCTATTAGAAGCAATGAGAAGTATTTGTCAAGAGAATAGGTCATGTGTTAGTAGCTCGAGAGGAGTGTGAATGGTTCCAGGTGAAGATGGGTCTATGACAAATGTGTGTGATGTCATGGTGGCTGTTTAGTTTGTGTATGGATGGAGTGGTGAGGGAGGTAAATGCGAGGGTCCTGAAGAGGGGGTAGGTATGAAGTCTGTAGGGGGTTCTAGGAAGAAAATTGGTGGTAGACATGAGTGAGAAAGTACAGTAGTTGGTGTCTGAGTTTGAGAGAGTATGTGAGAGGAGAAAGTTGAGACTAAATGTGAATAAAAGCAAGGTTATTAGTTTCAGCAGAACAGAGAGATCAGTTAGTTGAGGTGTGAGTTAGAATAGACGAAAATTGGAGGAAGTGAAGTGTTTTAAGGTACTTAGGAGTGGACATGGCAGTGAATGGAGCCATAGAAGATGAGGTTATGCAAGTAGTGTTGAGGAATACTGGAGGAAGTGAAGTGGTGGAAGAATGTGTGGAATAATGTATATGAAGGAGACATAAAGAGACAGAAATAAGTGGAAACACTTGCCGTGGCCACCCCTTGATGGGAGTTCCCAGAAGGAACGAGCATTGGAGACATAGATAGATAGTCATAGGGTGGGTCAGGGGACAAAGATTTCAGGAGCATTGAGAAATGTTTGGAAAGAGAGTTAGTTCATTATCTGGGAAGGCAAAAATGGTTATGTTTGCAGATATAGTAGTCCCAGTGATGTTGTATGGATGTAAGGCATGTGATGTAGATGAAGATAAATGAAAGAGGATAGATGTGTTGAAAATGAGATGTTAAAGGATATGTAGTATGGAGGGTTGTTGCTGTAGATAATGGTAGGGTAAAAAAGAGGTGTAGTTCTAAGCTTAGTATGGTTGAGAGAGCTGAAGAGAGTATACTGAAATGATATGAATATATAGAGAGAACGAGTGAAAGGGGGTTGGCAAAGGAGGTATACGTGTCAGAAGCGTTGGGTACAAAGAGAATGGGGAGACCATATTAGAAATGAAAGGATGAAATGAAACATTTCGAGTACTTGGGGTCTGAAAATATAGGAGGGTGAAAGATGTGCATAGGATAGAGTGAAAAGGAGTAATGTGGTGTACAGGGGTCAATGTGTTGTCAGTAGACTGAACCAGGGCATGTGAAGAAGCCAAAGGAAACCCTAGAAAGTTCTGTGGGACCTGGTTGTTGATGAGGGGATATGGTTTAAGTTCATTACACATGACAGCTAGAGAAAAGATGTAAGTGATTGAGGCTTTTCCTTCATCTTTACCTGGTGCTATGTGGCTGATGTGGGGAACAAAAGACAGGTATGAAAGAATGAAAAAAAATGAAAATTAGGGAAAAGGTACAAGGTATTGTTAGAGTTGTGGAAAAATTTTTATGAAAGTGATAAGATCTCACTTGTTCTACCCAGAGAGATATATGATAGTAAGGAGCGGAAGAGAGGAGAAAGAAGGAGTAGGATTAGCCATCCTAGTGGAAAATGGACCATATGTTTGTGAAATAGTGGAAGATGGCCCATTCATATAATTCACAATGAGTAAAGTACTGTCTTAAAGAAATATATCGTTGTGTTAAAATTGTGGAATCCAAGGAACTTCAATGATCTAGAACTAATTCTCAATGATGATATGGATAGAGAAACAAAGTTGGTGTTGGTATCTTCCTCATTGTTAAAGCTCATTTAAATCTTGTAGTAAAAAGAGTTTGTAGCTGTTGAGAATGTTGACTTCATTTTTGTAGAAATTAAAGATACACTTCATAAGAAAATAACAATACAACTAGTTTATAGGCTCCCTGCACAGACAAAAGATGTAGAACAAAAATTTTCTTATCAGTTAGCAGAAATTTGTAATGAA
Organism: Panulirus ornatus; assembly: GCF_036320965.1. Lineage (NCBI taxonomy): Eukaryota > Metazoa > Arthropoda > Malacostraca > Decapoda > Palinuridae > Panulirus > Panulirus ornatus. The sequence continues at coordinate 12,374,813 of NC_092232.1, forward strand.
CATGATTGTGTCATAGTAGATTTTAACATACCAGGCATGGACTCTATCTGAATTTGCTTAGTAGTGCCCAAATCTGATTTGGTGAGAAACATTCTGGGAATGAGAATATATTAGATGCAGTCCTAACAATAATGGAGGATCTCGTTATTAATGTTGAAGTTAGAGAAAAGTTTAGTATAAATGAATCTTCTACAAATTACTTTTGAGCCACTTTCAGTACTGCATGTTATGTTAGTCAGCATGACAGTTGTGAAAAAATACCAAATTTTAAACTTGTAGGTTTTACTGATCTTTGCATTGCTCTTTACAGGTAAATCTGGGATGATAGAGTAAATGAAAAGGATATGAATGTACCTTGGGAAATCTTCAGTAAAACCTTCAAAGCAGTGAAGGGAAGGGAACATATGTACCAATGAGCAGTAGATGGTGAAATAAGAGAATGCCTCCTGTCTAAGAATTTAGGTAATAAGGAACTCAAAGAGACTGATAACCAGCATGGTAGAGTAAGTTATGTAAATCTCATAGAAAACTGAGAGAGTTATATAGCAAAGTAAATGTTTATATGAGGCATATATTGCTGAAAATAGCAAAAGTAATCCTAAGGAGTTTTAAAGTTATGTTACAAGCAAGAGAATCATTTCTTAGTCACTTGGTCCATTAATTATTGAGAACAAAGTGACTTTGTCCAAGACATCAAATGACTTTCATGCTTCTGTATATCCATGTGAAGGCACAACTCATGTCTCGAATCCAGTTTCATTGATAAGAGATGAAATTATGTTGCATAACACTGACAAAAGAGGAAGATATACTATTGGTAATAAATGTAATTAAAATAGGTAAAACTTCAGGCCCTGATGTTTTATCAGAGGACACTGAATGAGGTGAAAAATGAGGTAGTTGAGCCCTTTTATGTAAGCCATTTGCCTCTTGCATTGGGAAAAGTCCCAGATGAATGGAACTTTTTGAGTGTAACACCAATGTTCCAAAAAGATGATAAGTCCCTACCCAGAAATTATCATCCAGTTGCTGTCATGTGTGAATGAGATGTTTGAAATGTTTGGAGAAGGACTGTAAAATGAATAGAAACCGTCATTTGAGATAGAAAACCATTTAGGGGGCCTTTACTTAAAAATCAATTCTAAAGCATGGTTTTTGACAGTATTGCTTATGTCTGATAAATCTTCTCGATTTCTTTTATGATATAATCATCATTTATGATGAAAGTAAGCAATGGATGTTACCTATCTAGATTTTCAAAAAGCATTTGATAAGGTTCCACATCAAAGGTTAATAGCAAAAAATTAAGTAATAATCAATTCTAAAGCATGGTTTTTGGCAGTATTGCTTATGTCTGATAAATCTTCTCGATTTCATTTATGATATAATCGTCATTTATGATAAAAGTAAAGCAATGGATGTTATCTATGTAGATTTTCAAAAAGCATTTGATAACATTCCACATCAAAGGCTAATAGCAGAAAATTGTCACATGCCATTAATGTGCAAGGAGCAAGGCAAAGATGTTCAATGTACAAGGTAAGGATGAAATGAAGTACTCCTAGAGACAATTAAATTACTGTGTAAATGTGTTTGAGAATGAGGAAAAGGTGGTTGTAATGGAAAATATGAATGCAAAGGTGGGATGTGATAAAACTGGTGAGATAGTTGGTAAATGGGGAGTGCGTAGAGTAAATGTTGATGTGGGAAATGGCAAACAAGTATGAAAGAAAAAAGTAAGAGAAGAACAAAATAAAGATTAGTAATTGACCAGTTGCAAGGACAGTATGTTTATGAAAATTCACTGGTGCAAGAAAGATTTTTTATATTTTTTTCCTTCTAGTCATAGACATAAGTCCACATCATGGCCAGGCTTCATTTGACATATACAAGTTAATGAAAAAGAGAAACAAGAGATGAGGAAAAGTAGTTATGAATTTAGCAGGAATTGAAAAACCTGTCTTTTATGATAGCTATCAGGAAAGACACAAGATGTTAGAGAGTTCCAAAGCTTTGAAGTATAGGGAAAGAAACGGTTATCAAAACCAACCCACCTTGAGTTGCCAATAGACACACAGTAACCATGTGATGCAGCATTTTGCTGTGTGTTGCGTGGTCTAGCTAATGGTAGGGGCACACAAGCAGCCAGGTCTTGGTGATGGACAGTTTTTATAAGCAATTTAATGTTCTTTCTTTCTCTTTTCTCTCTCTCTGAAAATACCTGGGTAATGTTTTTATATGAAAACTTATTAGGGGAGAAAGAATACTTCCCACGTATTCCCTGCGTGTCGTAGAAGGCGACTAAAAGGGGAGGGAGCGGGGGGCTGGAAATCCTCCCCTCTCATTATTTTTTTTTTAATTTTCCGAAAGAAGGAATAGAGAAGGGGGCCAGGTGAGAATATTCCCTTAAAGGCCCAGTTCTCTGTTCTTAACGCTACCTCGCTAACGCGGGAAATGGCGAATAGTTTGAAAGAAAAGAAAAAGATTTGGCAACTGCAAAGTGCTGTCTGAAAAGAAGTGTGAAGAAAAGTTTTGTAAAAAGTACAAATTACCAGTTTATTTACTGAGTTTAAGTTGAATATTTTTACCTGAAAGGAATGCTATCTGTCTTGGGGTCCCAAGCATTCATGTACTGTTTAGCACTTCCATATGTACACATGTTTCCACCATTATTTTTCTGAATATGTGAATTCTTGTCAGTTCTTGACTTAGGTAAGAACCAGTTGGAGAACTGTTTTAAAGATTTGAAAAACTACAGTTTACCATATCATTCACCAATTGAATTAAGAACCAGTTGGAGAACTGTTTTGACTATGAAAAACTACCATATCATTCACAGATTATAATTTGAATGTTTTGAATGGAAGATGATCATGAGCAACATAAGACTTTCCTATCTTTCAGCTATTTCCCAAATATTATGAATTAAGAACCAGTTGGAGAACTGTTTTGACTATGAAAAACTACCATATCATTCACTGATTATAATTTGAATGTTTTGAATGGAAGATGATCATGAGCAACATAAGAATTTTCTATCTCAGCTATTTCCCAAATATTATGAATATTTGAATGATTTGAGAGAGCAGAAGAGGGTGTTTTGAAGTGGTTTGGGCACATGGAGAGAATGAGTGAGGAAAGATTGACCAAGAGGATATATGTGTCGGAGGTGGAGGGAACGAGGAGAAGAGGGAGACCAAATTGGAGGTGGAAAGATGGAGTGAAAAAGATTTTGTGTGATCGGGGCCTGAACATGCAGGAGGGTGAAAGGAGGGCAAGGAATAGAGTGAATTGGAGCGATGTGGTATACCGGGGTTGACGTGCTGTCAGTGGATTGAATCAAGGCATGTGAAGCGTCTGGGGTAAACCATGGAAAGCTGTGTAGGTATGTATATTTGCTTGTGTGGACGTATGTATATACATGTGTATGGGGGTGGGTTGGGCCATTTCTTTCGTCTTTTCCCTTGCGCTACCTCGCAAACGCGGGAGACAGCGACAAAGTATAATAATAATAATTGAATGATTATCAATTAATGTATTAGGTAAGAACCTCTTGAAGTGAATTGTATGAAAAAAGTAATTGCTTGAATAATGTAATTCACTGATTATATGTAAAACATTTTGAACTGAAAGTTTTGAACCAAGACCCTTTGAAGACTAATGCTTGAACCAGCATGAGTCATGGGTCAAGTACCAGTTACTGCAGAAATTTTGAATCCTTAGATTTTTGTGAAGTAGATTGTTTCATTAAGTAGATTTACAGATGCAAGATACTCTACCTGTACTAGTGAGAAAGCACGAAAGGTCTAGGGTAGAACATGAAAAATAAGCACCATATAGGAGGCAAAAACAAATTGAAGACCTACAAAAGCCATAGCTCACCCAACAGAAGTAAGAAAATATCTCAACTGAGTTTCTGGACATCCTGTAAACTCAAAATATCATTTGAAAGCACAGAAAATGGAAGAAGAGGAAAGAGCCAGTAATGAAATAAGAGACACCAAATACTTTAACTCTCATGCAAAATGTAGATCAAGGACAGCAAAATCCATTGGTTCCCTGAAGAAGAATAGGATACTTTTACAGATAACTGCCAGGAGATAAGTGAGATTTTAAAAGAGCAATATGAATCCATATTCAGTGACCTGAAAATCACCTTAAAGATAAATGATTCAATAGACTTCTTTAAAAACAATCATCCTCATGGTACAAAAAGCAAATATCACCACCTCACCACAGGATTTTGAGAGAACCAATGAGAATATGCCCATGCCCTCTGCCCCAGGACTGGAATCCTGGAACATGGTTTTCATAAAGAAATGTAGAACACTCATGCATGAATACTAAATTTATATGAACAAAAAGTCTTGACTCTAGCATCATCCTCAAGAGTTTGAAACTGACTCGTATAACCCTACTCCAAAAAAGTGAAAGCAAAGCAATCCCAAAAACTATTATTGAGTGACAGCAATAACTTTGCTCCTCTTCTGTTTTTTACTTAACAAAAGATGGAACAGAGAAAGGGGCCAAGTGACAATTTTTTCCTCTACGGCTTTGTTATTTGTTCTTGATGCTACTTTGCTAATGTGGGAAATAACTTTGCACATTGTTAAAATCTTTGAGAGAGTCCTAAGAGGCACACCGAGTGAATTTATTGAGTAGAACAGTTGCACAATCCGGGACATCATTGTCTCAGGGTGGATAGATCTTACATGTCTTAGTTGTTTGACCACTGCAGTAAGATTGTTGATACTGTAGAGAACAAACAAAATACAAATGTGATTTACATCGACTTTGCAAAAGCATTTGATAAATGTGACCACGATTTCATAGCACATGAAATAATGCAGAAATAACCAGTAACCACTAAGAATAACATGCTTTTCAATGAGGTTCGATTTCAGTTCCTTTGGTGAGGGGAAAATGAAGAAACCAAAAACAATACAAAATACCAGGTGGACATAGATGGAGTGAGTATTTTGAAGGTTTGTTGAATGTGTTTGATGATAGAGTGGCAGATATAGGATGTTTTGGTTGAGATGGTGTGCGAAGTGAGAGGGTCAGGGAGAATGATTTGGTAAACACAGAAGAGGTAGTGAAAGCTTTGCCAAAGATGGAAGCCAGCAAGGCGACAGGTTTGGATGGTATTGCTGTGAAATTTATAAAAAAGGGGATGACTGTTATTGACTGGTTGTTGAGGATATTCAATGTATGTATGGTTCATGGTGAAGTGCCTGAGGATTGGCATAATGCATGCATTATGCCATTGTACAAAGGCAAAGGGGATAAAGGTGAGTGTTCAAATTACAGAGGCATAAGTTTGTTGAGTATTCCTGGGAAATTATATGGGATGGTATTAATTAAGAGGGTGAGGGCATGTACAGAGCATCAGATTGGTGAAGAGTAGTGTGGTTTCAGAAGTGGTAGATGTTTGGATTAGGTGTTTGCTTTGAAGAACGTATGTGAGAAATATTTTGTTTATAAAGATGGTATCAGTGAAGAATTTGGCCTCACTCAATGATACAGCTTATGTAAAGTGAAAAGGTAGTAGAAATAGTAGTTGGATAGGATACAAGGTTGTAAGATATAAAAATAAATGGGGAAATTCATGATGATTGGATGAGATTAGAAATGCTGTGGAAGAAAGAATAACGCACATGGTAGATTGTTCAAAAGGAATGCCTTGGTGGAAGTTCAGCAAAGCAGAAGGGAAGAATATAAGATTTGTAAGCAGAATGCTAAGAAGCTGATAGAGGAAGAGTAGATGAAGATATTGGAAGAAAGTTGAGTGAAAAGTTTTAAGGAAAATAAGAAATTTTACTGGGAGGTGAAAAGTGAGGAGGTGGCTGTAAAGTGGAAATGTTGATGTTAGATATAAGAAATGGGAGTCACTGAATCAAGATGAAGAAGTGAGAGAAAAATGGAAAGAGTATTTGTAAAGAACTGGTGAACGTGGGAGAAGGTGAGGCAGCTGTTGTTACATGCAAGGGTATGGAGGATGGAAAGAAAAAGATACTAGTACAGCGGCCTATAGCAAGAGGGGAGGTGTAAAGGGTGATAGTGAGGTTGAAGATAGGAAAGGCACCTGGAGTGAATGGGATTACGGCTGAAATATTGAAGTATAGAGAAAGTGTAATAAGAGTGGATACATTTGATTTGTAATTTAGCATAGAAACAAAAGGCTTTGCTTGAGAATTGAATGAAAGCTGTTATTGTTCTTTATTCAAAGGAAAATGTGCTAATGATGTATGCAGCAATTATGGGAGAATAAGTGTGTCAATATACCCAGGAAAAGTATATGCAAGAGTGTTCAATTGATGGAGTGATGGCAGTGACTGAAGGCAGAATAAGTGAGGAGCAAGGGGGTTTTAGGAAAGGTAGGAGATGTGTGGGTCATATTTTTGTGGTGAGAATGACTGTGGGAAAAGTATCTTGCAGAAGGTAAGATGTTTTATTCATTATTTATGGATTTGGAGAAAGTGTACGACAGAGTCAAGTGAGGGAGACATCTGTTGGATGGTGTGAAAGCCTTCTGTAGAGGAGCAAATGCATGTGTTAGAGTGGATGGAGAGTTGAACAAAAGTTTCAGTATATATATGTGGGTATGCAAGACAGGACTGTGTGATGTCACTGTGGCTTTCTAACATACATATAGATGGGGTGATAAGAGATATGAAAGCAAAATGCAGAAATGAAGTGTGGTGGTGAGGTATAGTGGATAGTGTCAAGCCTGTTTGTAGATGATACGGTGTTGTTTGCTGAAAGTGAAGAGGAGTAGCAGAAGGTTTTCAGTGTGTTTTATGATGTGTGTAAAGATAGGTGATTGAAGGTAAATGCAGGGAAAAGTAAAGTAATGGTTTTTGAAAAGAAACAGAATGAAAGTATAGATTTTTCAAAGCCCTCTAGAGTAAGATAAGAAAGTGTACAAAAGTGTTTAATAGATATGAGGAAGAAAGACAGGAAGAGGTGACAGGATTTAAGTATTTAGGGACTTTCTTTTGTAAGTTTGGTGATGTGGAGGGAGAGATACAGGAGAGAGCAGTACAGTGCTGGGTAGAAGAGTCATTGGGCCCCTTTATAGATTAATGAAGTGTAGAGGTGTAGGTATGGAAGAGAAAAAAGGATTAAGGGACAGATAGTCCTCCCTACCCTGACCACTCCAGCCAAAACATGGACATGGAATGAGTCATGGAAGTCAAGAATCTAGACTGTGGAAATAAGGTCTTTAAGAGAAGCATATGGTATGACTGAATGGAATGAAGAAAGAAATGAGGGGCTATATAAGAGACCTGGTATGGCAGGAAATGCAAAGGAAGTGAATTATAGTGTGGTAGAGTGGATGAAACATATTACTTTGAGGTGTTTTGTGCATGTGGAAAGAATGCAAGATGGGAGTTTATAATAGTATGATTAAAGGTGATGTGAGAGGACGACCTGTGACATGGGATGGTAGTGTGGAAGAGTACTGGAGGGAGAGAAATGGTGGAAAAATGTAGGGAATTGTGTCTGTGTGGGAAGTGTGTAAGTACAGTGATAAGTGGAGACTTTTGCGGCAGCCACCCCCTTGATGGGAGTTCCCAGGGGAAATAGGCATCAGACATGTAAAAGGATAGATAGAAAAAGTGTTGAGCACACACATAAATCTGATGCATTGGTCTTAAGATATGGATGTACATGAGTGATTTGACATGCTGTGTGTACCTAATCTGACCCATAGAATCGGGAATGAATTTTATGATATTGATTGATAGAGTAGGGCATTGGCTGTTGTGGTACATATATGGGTGTCATACTCCTGTTAAAGAGTGTTTTGTCAGTTTCCAATTATGAAATGGCAGTTATTACTGCTTGACTACTTGTGGACATTTGACAATCTTTTTTCTTCATGTTGAGGGTTCAAATCATGGAAAAAAGTCCACATCAAGGCCAGGCCTTAAGTGAAATACAGAGATTGATGAGAGGAAATAATGAGACAAATGAAATTATTTACAAATTTTTGAGAAGGTGGAAAACCTGCTTTTTAAAATCTGTACGTTGATTAGTTATGAGAGTAAGTGGAAGCATTTGTATGTGGTAAGCATTTTACCCAGCTCTTGAAAGTATTGAACAGGTTACTTAGACTGTGCATAGCCATCCCTGCTTTGAATGTGAAAATAGGTGATATGATTGATTATACAGAGGGAATAACTTTTAGTTTGAAAATTTAGCTACAGTACAACCCTTCTGATTTTGATAATGAAGCCTGTTTTGACATTTGAAATCCTGTGATTATTTTCATGCCCACTCATGTATTTTCTTGGCTTGAATCATTGGTGGTGGGATGGCTTGCGAATCAAAGGACTTGAGGCTGGTGGACTGTGGACAACTACATATTTTGTTTGAAAAGTTAGCTCGTGGATGGACTTGCCTAGCTTAATCAGTTGCTGGATGCTTAGATGATCCCTTTCGTTTGTAGGGTGGACTTTTGTTTGATTAGATGTCAAATCATTTGGCTAGAAAGCTCAGTCAGGTTGTACTCCATTTGTTTATGTGTGACACGGAAGGAAAATTTTTTTACTCAGATTTTTTTTCTTTTTCATTTTGATACCAAATCTCATACTTAAACCTGTAGCTCATTCAACTGTCATCTTATATCTTGGCATTGCAATTTTCATAAATCATCAGAGATGCTTCATGAAAAAATTAGATATTTAGATTAAGCCTCTCCACAGGCGTGTGCATATAACACAAGCAACTCTAGATTGTCTTGGTGGAGAGTATGAGGTGGAGCCAGCTGATGGGCACTTACGTTCGCAGTATTTAAGGGATCACAATGTAACCTCCTACTTCATTATCCCACCACCACGCAGACGCAAGGTATGTCTATTATGTCTGACATGCAGGTGTACACAGTAACTTGATAAGTTAGGATTTGCCTGAGGATGAAGGAATGATGTTTTATTGCTTTGATGTCTTGAATATTATTAGTTGCCAATATTACATTATTTTGTTTTTTACCGTCTAGATATATTTTAATGTGAACTAGCCTTAGATTTCCTTTTATTACTCTAGTTTAATTTTGATTTCATATGTGAGCACAAACATGATACTTGGTTGTATCTTCTCAACTTGAATATTTTGTGTCATCCTTAAACAGATCATGACTGTCAAACTTTGGCTTCCAAAACTGTAGACTACATGGTGCCTTATATTTGCTTAAAGAACTTACTATGATGGAAAACCCTTGGCAGCATCCTCTTAACAATGATATTGATTGAAGTAAATTAGTTGTTTTGAGGCAGCACATAACTTCACCCCTTGGTGTACTGCTTTTAGATATCCATGATGAATGTTGTTGAACCTCATCAGATTTCCATATTATGTACTTTTACTGTATATCTTGAGTGTATTACATTTAGATTATCTAGGATCAGCTGTATTTGCTGGTCAGGGTATGAAGGGAAAAATAGATTAGTAATTAGAGTAAATTTGAATGCATGGTAGTAGTTTCATGTTAGAGCAACTGAAATATTAGTTTCTTAATCAGCATGATGGTTCTCAGAGATATGGAAAACATTAGGGGGAGGATCTTAGACTAAACCTTTTATATCAAAGTCAGGATTATATAGAGAGTGTAAAGATGAGATAGATATAGTATAATAAGTGGAGAAGTAAAGTAGATCCATGTTTTAGCTGTAAGGGTAATCAGGAGGAGGAAGTATCATTAATGTAGGTCACATTAAAAAAAGATTGTACAACCAGCTTCAAAAGTACTGGTAATTGTTTTCAGGCTTCTTCATAAGTTTGTAACTTTAAAAGTTGGAAGATTATTACAGACAAATTGTCATACATATGATACAGATGATTATACTATGAAAGTTGAGAGTGCAGAATTTTTGGATATGATTTTAGAATTGATGATATGGTGTTAGTTTGTGACTCATGGTAAGTCAGGAAAATCTAAGTTTAATGTAGATGGAATTGATGGCATATTATGAGGTTCTTCTGAGAATAGAATGCATATGTTAACTTCCTTAGTAGGCATATTTGGGGATATTTTTCAGGGTTACTTGCACAAGTTTGATTTATGAAGTTTACGTATTTGTAGATTTTGCAGTTAGTAAAGTACAAATTAGGTAATAGAAGGTTTACTCAATGACACATAGAAATACTCCATTGAAGTGGTGTTTTTTGCAATGTTATGCAGATGCATGATAAGTTAGATGATTTAAAAATATCATCCCATTTTCATATATGTTACTCCTCATGCTACATGTATGTTTGTTAATTATGAAGCTGTGAAAATCGTATTTCATATGCTAAGTACACAACATTAGCTCAAAGGAGAGACTCAGGTCCATTCTCCCTTATGGTCTTGTGGTTCACTTAAAGATGCTAAGTAATCCAAAGACCCAGATTTTGGACATGGATATTAAATCGGAGAATAGAGAAAAGTAAAGAAAAACACGGTCATATCTTTATGCTTAGAAGTGCATGTGCAAAACCTACCGTAGGGGCAAGTTAGATTGGGCTTACATGGGAGTTCTCACCATGTAAAGTGAAATGCTACACAGCATTGCTCCCTTACTGAATTTCTAGGAATCAAAGCATCTGCTTGTATGTAAGTTTTTGTTCTCATCTGTTTGAATGGACAGATTCTCTCATTAGTTATGTATTATTCGTATCATGTTGAAAGCTACACTGATTAGTCAGTATTTAGAAGAAGTGGAGTAAAAACAAGGTTCCCAAAGGGCTTTAAACAGCAACTTAGTGTTTTCCTTTACCTTGTACAGAGTATTTATTCAAAAGAAAACTTATGAATTATTATAACAAAGCACAAGTGTATAGTTCTGGCAGATGAACTATGTAGCATGCCTGATATACTTTTAAGAAGAGTATATTTTTATCAATTATTATATCATCCATCAGTTATTAGTTCTTTATCAGTATTATCAAAGTTTTCCCCTTAAACATTTATGCATATGAACCCACAATTTTTTCAAGACATGAGTTAGAGAAGTTGACCAGATGGCCCTGGTCATAGTATGAGTGAATGAAATATTTTTCTTCCATTGGTTTCATTTACTGTGGTCATCTCCATGCTGCAGCATAGCTTGATGTTCTGCTCTACATTCATAGACTCCACAGCATCTTTTTCAAAACTGATGCTCTCAGATAGCTTTATCATTTTCATTGTAAAGTTCCAATTTAGGGTTACTGCTGAAGTAACTTAGGGATTTAGATGAATTGCACATCAGTGGACTCCTTTTATGTAGTACAAATGGTGTTGACTGGAAACTGTGATTTTGAGCATTTTTTTTCTCTTTACAAATAATAGATGATAAGAGGAGGGCGTGAATGATGAGGAAAAATATTGTCTATTTTACTATACCTAATCACTGTTTCCCGCATCAATGAGGTAGCTCTGGGAAGCAGACGAAGAATGGATGGGGTTGTTAAGGAGGTGAATGGAAGAGTTTTGGAGAGAGGGGTAAGTATGCAGTCTGTTGTGGATGAGAGGGCATGGGAAGTGATTCAGCTGTTGTTCGTTGATGATACAGAGCTGCTGGCTGATTTGGGTGTGAAACTGCAGAAGTTGGTGACTGAGTTTGTTAAAGTGTGTGAAAGAAGAAAGCTGAGAGTAAATGTGAATACAAGCAAGGTTATAGGTTCAGTAGAGTTGAGAGACAGGTTAATTGGGAGGTAAGTTTGAATGGAAAAAAACTGGAGGAAGTGAAGTGTTTTAGATATTTGGGAGTGGATTTAGCAGCGGACAGAACTATGGAAGCGGAAGTGAGTCACAGGGTGGGGGAGGGGACGAAGGTTCTGGGAGGTGAGAACGTTATCTCAATGAGCAAAAATGGATATACTTGAAGGAATAGTGGTTCCAACAATGTTACATGGTTGCGAGGCATGGGCTATAGATGGGGTTGTGCGGAGGAGGGTGAATGTGTTGGAAATGTGATGTTTGAGGACAATATGTGGTGTGAGGTGGTTTGATCGAGTAATTAATGAAAGGGAAGAGAGAAGTCTGGTAATATAAAGAGTGTGGTTGAGAAAGCAGAAGAGGGTGTATTGAAATGGTTTGGTCACATGGAGAGAATGAGTGCGGAAAGATTGACAAAGAGGCTATATGTGTCAGAGGTGGAGGGAAGGAGGAGAAGTGGGAGACCAAATTGGAGGTGGAAGGATAGTGAAAAATATTTTGAGCGATTGGGGCCTGAATGTACAGGAGGATGAAAGGCGTGCAAGGAATGGAGTGAATTGAAACAATATGGTATATCGGACTGTACGTGCTGTCAATTGATTGAACCAGGGCATGTGAAGCTTCTGGGGTAAACCATGGAAAGTTTTATGGGGCCTGGATGTGGAAAGGGAGCTGTGGTTTTGGTGCATTATACATGACAGCTAGAGACTGAGTGTGAATGAATGTGGCTTTTGTTGTCTTTTCCTAGTGCTACCTCGCATGTGTGCGGGGGGATTCATGTATGATACAGATAATTTTTATATTCAGCAAAAAATTTTACTAATTGTGGCTGTAACTGTTTGGACAAACTATTTATGGATGTATCAGAATGCATTACACCAACTTCTTGAAAACTGTGAACTAGCCAGAAACACGTGTTGCTGAATCTCAATACCAGTGACCTCGTTTCTTAATCTGATTTTTGTTAACAATTGTATTTACACTTGTAGTAAGGGTTAAAGCTCAAGTTTCTCTCCTCTGCATATTGTCCCACAAGCATAAGATATTTTTGGGGAGCTATCAGGCTTAGGACCATCTAAACCTCTCTGTCTGGTGCGGCACATAGCCTTTCCCCACCTGTTGTAATCCTTCAAAACTAGACAGCAGCTGCCTAGTCATTCTGGCTTTCCCAGAGTATCAGAAACTGCCACAGAGATGACGTCTTGTACCCTATGGCTCTTGGCCTCAGAAAGCTCACATTTCTCTAGGATTAGGAACTGTCAAGACATGCTGCTACCAAAAACAAACAAAAGAAAAAGCAAAGAAATTATCATCTTTTTCTTTCACTTTTATGTCTATTTGTAATTGAATTTGTTGTGAAATTGATTTGTGTCTAGGATATTATATTTTTGTGTGTACCATATTGTATGTACCTTTGTACATTTTATTATTATTTTTTTATTATACTTTGTCGCTGTCTCCCGCGTTTGCGAGGTAGCGCAAGGAAACAGATGAAAGAAATGGCCCAACCCCCCCCATACACATGTATATACATACGTCCACACACGCAAATATACATACCTACACAGCTTTCCATGGTTTACCCCAGACGCTTCACATGCCTTGATTCAATCTACTGACAGCACGTCAACCCCGGTATACCACATCGCTCCAATTCACTCTATTCCTTGCCCTCCTTTCACCCTCCTGCATGTTCAGGCCCCGATCACACAAAATCTTTTTCACTCCATCTTTCCACCTCCAATTTGGTCTCCCTCTTCTCCTCGTCCCCTCCACCTCCGACACATATATCCTCTTGGTCAATCTTTCCTCACTCATTCTCTCCATGTGCCCAAACCACTTCAAAACACCCTCTTCTGCCCTCTCAACCACGCTCTTTTTATTTCCACACATCTCTCTTACCCTTACGTTACTCACTCGATCAAACCACCTCACACCACACATTGTCCTCAAACATCTCATTTCCAGCACATCCATCCTCCTGCGCACAACTCTATCCATAGCCCACGCCTCGCAACCATACAACATTGTTGGAACCACTATTCCTTCAAACATACCCATTTTTGCTTTCCGAGATAATGTTCTCAACTTCCACACATTCTTCAAGGCCCCCAGAATTTTCGCCCCCTCCCCCACCCTATGATCCACTTCCGCTTCCATGGTTCCATCCGCTGCCAGATCCACTCCCAGATATCTAAAACACTTCACTTCCTCCAGTTTTTCTCCATTCAAACTCACCTCCCAATTGACTTGACCCTCAACCCTACTGTACCTAATAACCTTGCTCTTATTCACATTTACTCTTAACTTTCTTCTTCCACACACTTTACCAAACTCAGTCACCAGCTTCTACAGTTTCTCACATGAATCAGCCACCAGCGCTGTATCATCAGCGAACAACAACTGACTCACTTCCCAAGCTCTCTCATCCCCAACAGACTTCATACTTGCCCCTCTTTCCAAAACTCTTGCATTTACCTCCCTAACAACCCCATCCATAAACAAATTAAACAACCATGGAGACATCACACACCCCTGCCGCAAACCTACATTCACTGAGAACCAATCACTTTCCTCTCTTGCTACACGTACACATGCCTTACATCCTCGATAAAAACTTTTCACTGCTTCTAACAACTTTCCTCCCACACCATATACTCTTAATACCTTCCACAGAGCATCTCTATCAACTCTATCATATGCCTTCTCCAGATCCATAAATGCTACATACAAATCCATTTGCTTTTCTAAGTATTTCTCACATACATTCTTCAAAGCAAACACCTGATCCACACATCCTCTACCATTTCTGAAACCACACATATGTTTATTTTATTTATGATTACCCCAGGACTAGTTTTTACGAAAGGGTGTTAGTGTTACCCATGACCTTTCTAAAGGTTCCTGCAATCCAAGGCTGTGCTGCTTCCAGGTGTGGGAAAATGCAGACTCCTTTGGAGTGAGAAGTAAATTGATGAGGCTGTACTTGCAATGATACAGCCTAGCCAAAGTGTAAAAAAGATTTTTACCGATCAGGGTCTGAACATGCAGGAGGGTGAGAGGCTTACAAGGAATAGCATGAATTGGAATGCTGTGGTAGACTGGGGTCAACATACTGTCAGTGGACTGAATCATGGCATCTGAAAAGTATGGGGTAAACCATTGAAAGATCTGTGGGGTCTGGATGTGGATAGGGAGCTGTGGTTTCGGTGCATTGCAGATGAGCAGTTAGAGACTGGATGTGAAAGAGTGTGCCTTTTTTGTCTGTTTTCATGCTGCTGCTCAGAAGCAGTGGGCAGCGTTGCTGTTTCCATTGGGGCAGGGTAGCGCTAGGAATTGGATGAAGGCAGGCAAGTCTGAATATATACATGTGTATATGTATATGTCTGGGTATGTGTATGTATATATGTTGATATGTATATGTATGTATATGTACTCATATATATCACATTTTTTAACATGCAGTGGCAACCATTTTCATACTATAAGTATTGCTGAAAGCTAACAGGGCCCACATGTTATATTTCTTTATCCAAACCAAATGCCACTGTAGTATACTATCTACATTCCAATAATAAAGATTGCTTACTCACTGCAACATAATGATGCACCCATATGGTGCTGATTTCATCCCTTCTCTTGACATCACAGCATCCCACTATGCACACTGCCACCTTATAGCAAACTCCATACTTTTGTAACAGGCTGTAAACTGTGAAACATTACATGGAATAGTTAATGTGTTGCAAAATGCTATTCCTTTTTCATATTCATTATGCTTAAAAATGTTTGACAGCTTCCTGAGTGATTATATTAAGAACAAAATGGTTAAATAACTACTCAGATGCATCCTTTACCATCTACATAGGTTGTAAGAGCTACCCCATATGATATACCCAGGAGGTGTAAAAGGTTACCCTTGAGTTTCTGACATTTTATTCTGTGGATAGAGTGAAGGACATGGCTCATAAGTGTGTGTGCATGTGCTGATTAAAAATTTTTTTCTCAGATGAGTCAGACCTTTAGCACAAACTGTGAATAATGTCCTAATTTGCAATTTACATACATCACCTTCAGCAGTTTTGCTGAGTCGTACACATTTCTACATTTGCTTCATAGAATATTGTGTTGTATGTATATGTCATAGGGTGGGGGAGGGGGCGAAAGTTCTGGGAGCATTGAAAAATGTGTGGAAGTTGAGAACGTTATCTTGGAAAGCGAAAATGGGTATGTTTGAAAGAATAGTGGTTCCAACAATGTTACATGGTTGCGAGGTGTGGGCTATAGATAGAGTTGTGCGCAGGAGGATGGATGTGTTGGAAATGAGATGTTTGAGGACAATATGTGGTGTGAGGTGGCTTGATCGAGTAAGTAATGAAAGGGTGAGAGAGATGTGTGGAAATAAAAAGAGTGTGGTTGAGAGAGCAGAAGAGGGTGTTTTGAAATGGCTTGGTCACATGGAGAGAATGAGTGAGGAAAGATTGACCAAGAGGATATATGTGTCAGAGGTGGAGGGAACGAGGAGAAGTGGGAGACCAAATTGGAGGTGGAAAGATGGAGTGAAAAAGATTTTGAGTGATCGGGGGCCTGAACATGCAGGAGGGTGAAAGGCGTGCAAGGAATAGAGTGAATTGGAACGATGTGGTATACCGGGGTCGACGTGCTGTTAATGGATTGAACCAGGGCATGTGAAGCGTCTGGGGTAAACCATGGAAAGTTCTGTGGGGCCTGGATGTGGAAAGGGAGCTGTGGTTTCGGTGCATTATTACATGACAGCTAGAGACTGAGTGTGAACGAATGGAGCCTTTGTTGTCTTTTCCTAGCGCTACCTCGCACACATGAGGGGGGAGGGGGTTGTTATTCCATGTGTGGCGAGGTGGTGATGGGAATAAATAAAGGCAGACAGTATGAATTATGTACATGTGTACATATGTATATGTCTGTGGGTGTATATATATGTGTACATTGAGATGTATAGGTATGTATATTTGCGTGTGTGGACGTGTATGTATATACATGTGCATGTGGGTGGGTTGGGCCATTCTTTCGTCTGTTTCCTTGCGCTACCTCGCTAACGCGGGAGACAGCGACAAAGCAAAATAAATAAAAATAATAAATATAAAACAAAAAGGTGTAGATTACTCCAAGTAATGCAGAATAGGGGGTTTTGTTATTGATAAGAGAGTACCAGATATTGTACCAGTGAAAAGCTACAGTATAGTTGTATCAAGATATATAAAATACTATTATATACATAAAGTATGATGAACTCTGTTAATAAAAACAAAAAATGACAAACTTAAATCCAGCTTTTACGTTTACTGCTGTTCAAGCGTGTTAAAGAAAACAGAAAATTACAAGTTTAAATCCAACTCTTATGTTTATTGCTGTACCTGAATTGCTTGGTAGTGCTGATGGAGAAGGAGTTACTAGGGAAGGGGGTCATCTGGGTCAGACTTGTAGTTGTGAAAGGGGGGTGGTAGCGGTGAAATGAGTTCAGTGATCACATCATGTTGATACCTGGTCCTCCTTACAGGCGTCATTTTTCATCAAAAAGAAATCTAGTGTTCTCTGTTTAACCTTCAATGTCTTCAATTTCTTTATAGCACCTGATGTCAGCTAGGACATTACATGACATCTACCATATAGTGTAAGGGTCATCCTTGTTAGAAATTGCAAGAGCAAGGTCAGTTTGTTGAAATGCTTCAGCTAACCTCTTTGTAGTGAGAGGAAGCACTTGCTGAACCTCTCTCTCTCTTCTGCTACCACCACCTCCTCCTGGTGCTCCTCCTTCAACTGAAGATCTTTCCAGAGTTGTTCCTTATGTGATTTTAACAACTTCTCCACATCACCCTTCTAAACCTCATCAGAACCGACTGTTTTCACCATTTCCACAGTGTTTGGATGCATTATTGATACTTTGGTGTTGACATCGAAACCGTGGAATCCATGAACAAACTAAGGGCAAAGCATCTGCCACACCCTGTACATACAAACACTTAATATCCTTCCAGGCCTCATCGATGACCACAAAAGCATCACTGATAGTGAATGTCTTCCAGAATTCTTTCACAGTCATCTAGTCATTCTCTGTAGCCTTCACGAGCTTTGCAAAGTTCCCCATAAGTAGTAGACTTTCAAAGTAGATATCATCCCCCTGATCCACTAGCTGGATTAGAGTTGTAGCATTGGGCTGAAGAAAGACTAATGTTCCCACTATGGTCTTGCATTGAAGATGTATTGCCAAGGGTTTTATCATTAAGGAGGATCTTGAAACTTAAATTCTTCTTCACACAGCACTCCTTCAGTTCTTCTTGGAGCTTTACAGCTTATTAATAACAAAAAACTTTGCCTGTTATCCACCCCTTTGGATTAGAATAATAGAAGACAAGCATTTTCTGAGTGGTAGACCATTAATGGTTTAAGCTTGCAGTCACCTTTGGCATTCTCCCTCACAGGCAGTATGTGTCTATCTTTAGCAGCTTTGAATCTTGATGTAGTCTTCTCTAAATGGGAAATATATGCTCTTAAAGACATTCTCTTCCCGAATCATCTGGTATCGTCCATTTTAAAAATCTGCTAAGGAGAATAACTGCCTTCCTCAGTAATGATTTTGAGAGTTCCTTGGTAATTTTTGGCAGCAACAATGGCAAGAGCAACCTCACCAGCCATCTTGATGTGGTAATTGTGGTGTTTCCTAAAATTCATGAACCAGCCAGGACTTGTTTGAAATGCCTTTGCTGCTTCTTCTTCCATTGCTATGCAGTTGCATATACTCTGGGCCTTTGCTAGTATCACAAGCATACTGAAGAACATTTTCATGAGTTTGGTGTTCAGTCCATGTGCTCATCATGTGTTCCACTCTCTCCATGATTCAACTTTGGGAGTACGAGGTCTTGAATGCTCTGATTGTTCCACTTTTGGCACTCCTTGATCATCTTCCCACAATCACAGAATTTCTGTAAAGTAGGTTCACTAAGTCCAGGGGCATGCGTACAGCTGTTCGTTCAACTCTCCCAAAATGTTTAAGCAAATCCATTTTAACTTTAGTGGTGATGGCTTTATGCCTCTTAGCACCACTGTTACCAGAAGAACTTGGTGGCATGATGCAAGGGGGCAAAACATGAGCAGTATACAGTATCCTGCAGCTATAGAATGTGTCCATGCCACTCGTATGCTTGTTTCTCACATGACACTGGCAATGCCACACCACCACACTGCGATCCCAGTGATGATCATGTTATTCCAAACTTAAGCCCATTTGAATTAAGAATAGGTGTTAATGGACTGTGCAGTTTATTCTAAAAATGGCATAAATCAAATATGCATAAATCAAGAGGTCCTTGTAGTAGGCTTCATGAGCAATTGACCCTCCAAAATCTCGTTAGAAATGGGGATCATCGCTTGGACCTCTTCCACTGTGTGAATAGCTCTCATGCCTACAAGACAACCTGCAGAGGAGAGAAATTTAGGTATTGAAATCTGAAAGCCTTTCCTTTCTGAAACAGTTTATCATAAGCATTTTTTCCAGGTCTCCTTGTCCTGTTTTGCCTTTCCCTCCCCTTTTTCAAAAAATCTCTCTTCTACTTTGACAACTTTTGGGTTGATACCCTCAACCTGTAAATAAGATAGCAATCATATCCAAGAACCAGTGTCAACAATTTCATCTCTGTGGCAGTCTGATTGGCCTGTGGCAGGCCTCGAATGAGACTACGTAGCTGTCAGGTTACAAAGGATGGTGATGGGTGGGGAAAAGGGGGAAGCTGGTGTTTTTTCACCAAGCAGACTTGGGGTTAGATGATCCTAACCCCGTATATTTCTGGAGACTATCTTATGCTAGCAGGACACTACCTTGGAGAGAGAAAGTTTTGCAGATTACAAAACCTATAGTTTTTAACTGATTGGCCCTTTTTCAATTCACTTAGTGATGTCATTGGAATATTGCAAGTGTTTGTTTTTGTGCTTCTTTGATTTACACAATATTATGTCATGTTTTCTTTTTTCTTTTTTTTTTTTTACTAAATACTAACAATTCTATTTCCATTTATATCTTAGGATATGGAATTTACCTTTTATGCCAGTATTAACTGCAGTGTTAACAGTTTCAGTTACATTATGTTCTTCATGAGATTTTGTGTTACAAAACCCAGAAATTAGAGATTCATCACAGGATGGTTTTTGTGTCACTTATTATCATTGTTGTTTTTTCCTTAATTCCTGTTAGCTTTTTTTTCATATTACACTGATTGGTGACATCCATGCTTGCTGGGTACTTGAGAGTTTTTTCTTTACATAATTACCCATTGGTGGCTATGCTGGCTCCTGTTGGTTTGTATTTTATTTTAACTTTTTCATTTAAATATTTTCTGGCTTTCTGTGCTTTTGAATGGTGTATACCATATACATTTCTTTTCCAGTTCTTAGGAAAACTTCTTACACATTCTTATGATTACTAATAGCTTGCTTGATAACTTGAGTTAAAGTGGAAAGTACTTCAAGTAATATTTATTTTTTTTTATTTTGCTTTGTAGCTGTCTCCCGCATTTGCGAGGTAGTAATATATTTGAACATAAAAAAGATAGTAGCACTAATAAAGTTACAGCATGCAAGCTGGTTGTAGTTTGAAATGCCCTAGAAACTTTTATTTGTGTTGATTTAAGTATCAGTTTCACATGTAACTCTAGATATGGTTCTTCAAGCTGTCTCAGTGAGAACTCATTTTAGAAAGCTGCAGAAACGCAGTTTATAGAAAGCTGCAGAAATGCAGTAAACTTCTCTTGATATTAGATCTTATATCTGGCTGTTGGTTGCTGTTTTCCTTTCTTTGCCACTGCATTATATACAGATTTGATAAGAAGCAATTAGAACAATATACTTTTTCAGCATGGCATTTAGAAGTAATTGCATGTAGGCATTCTGTTTCTATGTATATATATATATATATTTATATAGATGATAGTTTGCATGTATGGTGTGTATGCAGCCACAGGAAAATGGTCTGTGATTACTTCTGTGTAGTATATGTTAAGATTATATGTACATGCTTGGGAAAAATTTACCAGTCTGTACTTGTTAAAAGTATTGCTGAATTAGCAGATAAAATTTTGATTTACTCAGATAAGTTCTCTCTAGTAGCTCCTTTGTCAGTGTTTCCATATTTAAGAATGCAACGTAATTTCGTTTGGTTCATGTCCCCAAGGGCTGAGCTATATCAGTGATATATTGCTTGTTGTAGGTTATTTAAAGGAATTACAGATTTAAAGGAATTACAGTCAGTACCCTTCTCAAATTATTTTAAAAAGTAAATAAAGAACCATTTCATGTGCTTCATAATGAATGTTTATGGGAGAGTTTGGATTTACTGTAAAGAACAATATATGTATGAGTCTTTTCCAGTGTTTATGTAGAGTTCCAGAACACAAAAATAGTCATAAACAAAATTGATATATAATGTAAGTCAGAGTGCCTTTGACATATTGTTTACTATCAGTAATGAAAGCATTCACTTAATGTAGACTTGATGATTTATGACTGAAGGAACAGACATTTGAATCTGGTGATAATGGTCATGTAGAAAAATTGAAATGAGGGAAAAGTTTTATAGCTGTATTAGTGATACCTCACAGAAGCACATTACTGGTAGTTTTTGTTCACACACGTAATAGATGTAATATACAACTCCGCTTTTTTGGTAATCATGGGGCTTCAGCATAGAATGCATGACATCCAATGTATATTTACTTTCATATAAAACTTCTTTAGAAAGTTGCAGAATTATCCAGTTGTGATATACATTTTCTCTATTTATCAGTATCATATAAAAGTTTGTGTACATAGATCAGGGTGGTACATATCATCATTTTTCCAAATGTTTTGGTAACAGACTGTACACAAGGTAACAGACTGTACACACATATTCAGAATATTAAAGAATTATATTGGCAAAGTAAATCTGAAAATATTTGTAGGAGAATTATGCTCATTCTTTTGGCTTTTATATAACTGAAGCATTTGCTATTGATTGGTGCTGTAGATAGAAATGTCTTGAAAATAAAAATTTTTGATAAATGAGGTAATTAGTTAAATGGCAGCAGAAATAGTAAGAGAAAGGGGGCCAATAAAGATAAATCAGTAGGACTGACATTCTTTTTGGATAATATAAAGTTACACAGTTTGTGATAGCTACTGAGTGAGCCTATGCAATTAGCATATTGCAGAATATGGCTATTGAAGGAGAATAGCCAGTTGGATGAAGAAATCCATGAAGTAAAATATTTTTCCATGAATGAATTTAGTTGTCCATTAGAACAACATTCTTCAAGTTTTGAGGCTAGCCACTACACACATGGATTACATTCCTAAAAACCCACATGATTGACTGTGTACAAGACCTTTGGGAAATGTGGAGATAGGGTGAGTGCCTCGAAGGACATACCCAGATCCCGAAGATAAGATTCCCAAGGTCATAAAAATGTATCTTGTACTTCAAAAACAACATGCTCGATCTACAAAAGTACAAAAGATTATGCACAATCTGGAACGTCTTGGTGTGAGCACAGTATGTCATTCCTGATGCTTTACCTCCATACTCCAACAAAGCAGTCAGCTACCTCAAAACTCTTACTAGAAATGTCTTACTAGAAATGATGAGGTTTTGACACTTCTCCCTAGCATTGGTGGTCTTCTGGGCTGGATTGCAATTATCCTGCAGCCATTTAACACTCGCCCAATGTGCAGAAAACATTTTGGTGGTGTCATAGAAAACTGTGGATACTCTACACTTGATCCCATGGTTGGCAAACTGGTATACATAATTCTAAGCATGGATGCTCAAAACCATAGTTGGCAAAAACATGTGAGGCAAGGGACCTCTGTATCAAGAATCTAGTGACTAGAAGGTATCGAAAGAATCCAGATATATGTGACCCATATTTCATTGTATTCAGTAACAACAAGAATATAGATTGACCATAGACACTTAGTTGATTAGTAAATGAAATTCTGTTTGATGAAGCAGTATAGAATGCTTAAGGATATTGATATTAAGCAATGGAAGCACATGAAAAGGTTGTTCTATTTGACTGGCTTTACAAAGAGATGGGGAAATTGATTTTCACAAGATTAATGCTCGTATACATGAAAATCACTGTACAGTACAGAACAGTGCATAATCTTGCTAAAGTATTAGAATTTCACTTAGAAGAATACAGTGCAATGTTTTGTAGGGTTTTTAGAATAAAAATCTTATTCTAACAATGCTTGAAAATTTTTCTCTGAAATTTATGACTAGATAGGTTTCAGCTCAATCCTATGAAATAAGTCTTGGAAAACCTCACAGTTTTTCCAGGGAAATAAAAGCTTGTGTTGACAGATGTGTAGTTGGGTGCCTATGTAGATTGTAGCTCAAGTAATAAAGTACTTGCTTGTAGGGCTTCTGTGTCTATTCAGTAACTAACCTTACTTCTTGTTTCTGTGGTGATGGTGGGCATTGGAGGGGGGAAGGTGATGTGAAAGGCAATGGAGGCTGGACCTCCTACTTCACTTCTCCCTCCCTCCTTCCTTTTGTAGCCCTTCCATCTCCACACCTCTCTCTTTCTCAACACATCCATCAACTTGGCCAACTTGTGGTGTGATCTGCACTGATATCCACTGCCTCGACTCCTGTTCTGATGACTATGATGGGGTCTCCAACACCACCATATGACCCATTTATTTGGCAATGTGTGGTGATGCAACAACAACACTACCATCATCTCCATCACTGCAGCCCTTCCTGTTCAACACTCTTCAGGTTCGGTCTGCCCTAGGGTCAACTCACCGCAGAAAACTATCCTTCAAGAATGTCAGCAACGTGGTGGTACAGCTTCTACACTCAATAAAGTACTCCATGGAGGTTCCTTTCTCCAACATGGCAATACCACCCCAAGAGAAGTCTACATCTATCACCAAAAAGGTAAATTTCTCGCAGTTCTTTCTCTAGAGTTTTTCATCTTTGTAGTGGGTTCTGTGTGTGGTCATTCTGTCATCATTTATAACCAACTCTTTTTTTTTCTCAGCTTGCTATGAAGGTAAATTATTTTTCTATATTGCCAGACGAATAAGTATCGTACATTGTTGTTTGATTATCCTCTACAGTTTTGGATTTCATTTAACCACAGCCATATTTTTTGCTTTCCATTGCATTGAAACTGTATATTCTATTAGGTAGATATCACTCATGAAATTTATTTATGTTAGAGCTAGTATTATAGCATTGTAGATATAGATACAAAATGACAACAGTGATTGTTGTTGATTTTTGAAACGTATACTTTGTGAATGGCAGTGTTGTCTCCATCATTAGTTCTGGTTTTTACCACTCCTTTTTATATGGATCATTAGCAATGTTCTTTTTAACAGCTGACTGACATTTGCTTCATTGGAAACATATCATTGTCAAACTACTGTCTTTCATATACCCAAGAGGCCACATTGGTTATCCAAAATGTTAAAGAATATTTTAAAACTAGCTCCCAACTGTAGAAAATTTAGCATGACAACCTGGTAGCCTCTTGTACATGCATCAGACCCTTTCACTGCTTTAGCAGGCAGATTTTCTTTCAGGCTTTTGCAAACATGGCAGTCTCGTTCATAGGTAGATGAAAACATTACTCACTTTATGAAGTATCTTTGGTTATGTAAACTTTTTTAAAGCTCAAAATCTATGCATACTTTTTGTTTTATTTCTTTCTTTCATACTATTCGCCATCTCCCGCATTAGCGAGGTTTTATATATATATATATATATATATATATATATATATATATATATATATATATATATATATATATATATATATTATTTTATTATTTTTTTATTATACTTTGTCGCTGTCTCCCGCGTTTGCGAGGTAGCGCAAGGAAACAGACGAAAGAAATGGCCCAACCCACCCCCATACACATGTATATACATACGTCCACACACGCAAATATACATACCTACACAGCTTTCCATGGTTTACCCCAGACGCTTCACATGCCTTGATTCAATCCACTAACAGCACGTCAACCCCGGTATACCACATCGCTCCAATTCACTCTATTCCTTGCCCTCCTTTCACCCTCCTGCATGTTCAGGCCCCGATCACACAAAATCTTTTTCACTCCATCCTTCCACCTCCAATTTGGTCTCCCTCTTCTCCTTGTTCCCTCCACCTCTGACACATATATCCTCTTGGTCAGTCTTTCCTCACTCATCCTCTCCATGTGCCCAAACCACTTCAAAACACCCTCTTCTGCTCTCTCAACCACGCTCTTTTTATTTCCACACATCTCTCTTACCCTTACGTTACTCACTCGATCAAACCACCTCACACCACACATTGTCCTCAAACATCTCATTTCCAGCACATCCATCCTCCTGCGCACAACTCTATCCATAGCCCACGCCTCGCAACCATACAACATTGTTGGAACCACTATTCCTTCAAACATACCCATTTTTGCTTTCCGAGATAATGTTCTCGACTTCCACACATTCTTCAAGGCCCCCAGAATTTTCGCCCCCTCCCCCACCCTATGATCCACTTCCGCTTCCATGGTTCCATCCGCTGCCAGATCCACTCCCAGATATCTAAAACACTTCACTTCCTCCAGTTTTTCTCCATTCAAACTCACCTCCCAATTGACTTGACCCTCAACCCTACTGTACCTAATAACCTTGCTCTTATTCACATTTACTCTTAACTTTCTTCTTCCACACACTTTACCAAACTCAGTCACCAGCTTCTGCAGTTTCTCACATGAATCAGCCACCAGCGCTGTATCATCAGCGAACAACAACTGACTCACTTCCCAAGCTCTCTCATCCCCAACAGACTTCATATTTGCCCCTCTTTCCAAAACTCTTGCATTTACCTCCCTAACAACCCCATCCATAAACAAATTAAACAACCATGGAGACATCACACACCCCTGCCGCAAACCTACATTCACTGAGAACCAATCACTTTCCTCTCTTGCTACACATACACATGCCTTACATCCTCGATAAAAACTTTTCACTGCTTCTAACAACTTTCCTCCCACACCATATATTCTTAATACCTTCCACAGAGCATCTCTATCAACTCTATCATATGCCTTCTCCAGATCCATAAATGCTACATACAAATCCATTTGCTTTTCTAAGTATTTCTCACATACATTCTTCAAAGCAAACACCTGATCCACACATCCTCTACCACTTCTGAAACCACACTGCTCTTCCCCAATCTGATGCTCTGTACATGCCTTCACCCTCTCAATCAATACCCTCCCATATAATTTACCAGGAATACTCAACAAACTTATACCTCTGTGTATATATATGTATATATATATGTATATATATATTTTTTTTTCTGTCTCCCGCGTTTGCGAGGTAGCGCAAGTAAACAGACGAAAGAGATGGCCCATCCCACCCCCATACACAATGTATATACATACACGTCCACACACGCAAATATACATACCTATACATCTCAATGTACACATATATATACACACATAGACACATACATATATACCCATGCACACAATTCACACTGTCTGCCTTTATTCATTCCCATCGCCACCTCGCCACACATGGAATACCATCCCCCTCCCCCTTATGTGTGCGAGGTAGCACTAGGAAAAGACAACGAAGGCCCCATTCATTCACACTCAGTCCCTAGCTGTCATGCAATAATGCCCGAAACCACAGCTCCCTTTCCACATCCAGGTCCTACACAACTTTCCATGGTTTACCCCAGACGCTTCACATGCCCTGATTCAATCCACTGACAGCACGTCAACCCTGGTATACCACATCGATCCAATTCACTCTATTCCTTGCCCGCCTTTCACCCTCCTGCATGTTCAGGCCCCGATCACAAAATCTTTTTCACTCCATCTTTCCACCTCCAATTTGGTCTCCCACTTCTCCTCGTTCCCTCCACCTCCGACACATATATCCTCTTGGTCAATCTTTCCTCACTCATTCTCTCCATGTGCCCAAACCATTCCAAAACACCCTCTTCTGCTCTCTCAACCACGCTCTTTTTATTTCCACACATCTCTCTTACCCTTACATTACTTACTCGATCAAACCACCTCACACCACACATTGTCCTCAAACATCTCATTTCCAGCACATCCTTCCTCCTGCGCACAACTCTATCCATAGCCCACGCCTCGCAACCATACAACATTGTTGGAACCACTATTCCTTCAAACATACCCATTTTTGCTTTCCGAGATAATGTTCTCGACTTCCACACATTCTTCAAGGCCCCCAGGATTTTCGCCCCCTCCCCCACCCTATGATTCACTTCCACTTCCATGGTTCCATCCGCTGCCAGATCCACTCCCAGATATCTAAAACACTTTACTTCCTCCAGTTTTTCTCCATTCAAACTTACCTCCCAATTGACTTGACCCTCAACCCTACTGTACCTAATAACTTTGGTCTTATTCACATTTACTCTTAACTTTCTTCTTTCACACACTTTACCAAACTCAGTCACCAGCTTCTGCAGTTTCTCACATGAATCAGCCACCAGCGCTGTATCATCAGCGAACAACAATTGACTCACTTCCCAAGCTCTCTCATCCCCAACAGACTTCATACTTGCCCCTCTTTCCAAAACTCTTGCATTTACCTCCCTAACAACCCCATCCATAAACAAATTAAACAACCATGGAGACATCACACACCCCTGCCGCAAACCTACATTCACTGAGAACCAATCACTTTCCTCTCTTCCTACACGTACACATGCCATACATCCTCGATAAAAACTTTTCACTGCTTCTAACAACTTTCCTCCCACACCATATATTCTTAATACCTTCCACAGAGCATCTCTATCAACTCTATCATATGCCTTCTCCAGATCCATAAATGCTACATACAAATCCATTGCATTTCTAAGTATATCTCACATACATTCTTCAAAGCAAACACCTGATCCACACATCCTCTACCACTTCTGGTATATATATATATATATATATATATATATATATATATATATATATTTTTTTTTTTTTTTTTTTATACTTTGTCGCTGTCTCCCGCGTTTGCGAGGTAGCGCAAGGAAACAGACGAAAGAAATGGCCCAACCCCCCCCATACACATGTACATACACACGTCCACACACGCAAATATACATACCTACACAGCTTTCCATGGTTTACCCCAGACGCTTCACATGCCTTGATTCAATCCACTGACAGCACGTCAACCCCTGTATACCACATCGCTCCAATTCACTCTATTCCTTGCCCTCCTTTCACCCTCCTGCATGTTCAGGCCCCGATCACACAAAATCCTTTTCACTCCATCTTTCCACCTCCAATTTGGTCTCCCTCTTCTCCTCGTTCCCTCCACCTCCGACACATATATCCTCTTGGTCAATCTTTCCTCACTCATTCTCTCCATGTGCCCAAACCATTTCAAAACACCCTCTTCTGCTCTCTCAACCACGCTCTTTTTATTTCCACACATCTCTCTTACCCTTACGTTACTTACTCGATCAAACCACCTCACACCACACATTGTCCTCAAACATCTCATTTCCAGCACATCCATCCTCCTACGCACAACTCTATCCATAGCCCACGCCTCGCAACCATACAACATTGTTGGAACTACTATTCCTTCAAACATACCCATTTTTGCTTTCCGGGATAATGTTCTCGACTTCCACACATTTTTCAAGGCTCCCAAAATTTTCGCCCCCTCCCCCACCCTATGATCCACTTCCGCTTCCATGGTTCCATCCGCTGACAGATCCACTCCCAGATATCTAAAACACTTCACTTCCTCCAGCCTCTCACCATTCAAACTCACCTCCCAATTGACTTGACCCTCAACCCTACTGTACCTAATAACCTTGCTCTTATTGACATTTACTCTTAACTTTCTTCTTCCACACACTTTACCAAACTCCGTCACCAGCTTCTGCAGTTTCTCACATGAATCCGCCACCAGCGCTGTATCATCAGCGAACAACAACTGACTCACTTCCCAAGCTCTCTCATCCCCAACAGACTTCATACTTGCCCCTCTTTCCAAAACTCTTGCATTTACCTCCCTAACAACCCCATCCATAAACAAATTAAACAACCATGGAGACATCACACACCCCTGCCGCAAACCTACATTCACTGAGAACCAATCACTTTCCTCTCTTCCTACACGTACACATGCCTTACATCCTCGATAAAAACTTTTCACTGCTTCTAACAACTTTCCTCCCACACCATATATTCTTAATACCTTCCACAGAGCATCTCTATCAACTCTATCATATGCCTTCTCCAGATCCATAAATGCTACATACAAATCCATTTGCTTTTCTAAGTATTTCTCACATACATTCTTCAAAGCAAACACCTGATCCACACATCCTCTACCACTTCTGAAACCACACTGCTCTTCCCCAATCTGATGCTCTGTACATGCCTTCACCCTCTCAATCAATACCCTCCCATATAATTTACCAGGAATACTCAACAAACTTATACCTCTGTAATTTGAGCACTCACTCTTATCCCCTTTGCCTTTGTACAATGGCACTATGCAAGCATTCCGCCAATCCTCAGGCACCTCACCATGAGTCATACATACATTAAATAACCTTACCAACCAGTCAACAATACAGTCACCCCCTTTTTTAATAAATTCCACTGCAATACCATCCAAACCTGCTGCCTTGCCGGCTTTCATCTTCCGCAAAGCTTTTACTACCTCTTCTCTGTTTACCAAATCATTTTCCCTAACCCTCTCACTTTGCACACCACCTCGACCAAAACACCCTATATCTGCCACTCTGTCATCAGACACATTCAACAAACCTTCAAAATACTCATTCCATCTCCTTCTCACATCACCACTACTTGTTATCACCTCCCCATTTACGCCCTTCACTGAAGGGCGTAAATATATATATATATATATATATATATATATATATAGTGATGGGTGATTTGAATGCAAAGGTGAGTAATGTGGCAGTTGAGGGAATAATTGGTATACATGGGGTGTTCAGTGTTGTAAATGGAAATGGTGAAGAGCTTGTAGATTTATGTGCTGAAAAAGGACTGATGTTTGGGAATACCTGGTTTAAAAAGCGAGATATACATAAGTATACTTATGTAAGTAGGAGAGATGGCCAGAGAGCGTTGTTGGATTACGTGTTAATTGACAGGCGCGCGAAAGAGAGACTTTTGGATGTTAATGTGCTGAGAGGTGCAACTGGAGGGATGTCTGATCATTATCTTGTGGAGGCTAAGGTGAAGATTTGTATGGGTTTTCAGAAAAAAAGAGTGAATGTTGGGGTGAAGAGGGTGGTGAGAGTAAGTGAGCTTGGGAAGGAGACTTGTGTGAGGAAGTACCAGGAGAGACTGGGTACAGAATGGAAAAAGGTGAGAACAATGGAAGTTAGGGGAGTGGGGGAGGAATGGGATGTATTTAGGGAATCAGTGATGGATTGCGCAAAAGATGCTTGTTGCATGAGAAGAGTGGGAGGTGGGTTGATTAGAAAGGGTAGTGAGTGGTGGGATGAAGAAGTAAGAGTATTAGTGAAAGAGAAGAGAGAGGTATTTGGACGATTTTTGCAGGGAAAAAATGCAGTTGAGTGGGAGACGTATAAAAGAAAGAGGCAGGAGGTCAAGAGAAAGGTGCAAGAGGTGAAAAAAAGGGCAAATGAGAGTTGGGGTGAGAGAGTATCATTAAATTTTAGGGAGAATAAAAAGATGTTCTGGAAGGA
Organism: Panulirus ornatus; assembly: GCF_036320965.1. Classification (NCBI taxonomy): domain Eukaryota; kingdom Metazoa; phylum Arthropoda; class Malacostraca; order Decapoda; family Palinuridae; genus Panulirus; species Panulirus ornatus. Next base: position 12,405,272 of record NC_092232.1, read on the forward strand.
GGTAAATAAAGTGCGTAAGACAAGGGAGCAAATGGGAACTTCAGTGAAGGGCGCAAATGGGGAGGTGATAACAATTGGTAAGGTTTGGATGGTATTGCAGTGGAATTTATTAAAAAAGGGGGTGACTGTATTGTTGACTGGTTGGTAAGGTTATTTAATGTATGTATGACTCATGGTGAGGTGCCTGAGGATTGGCGGAATGCGTGCATAGTGCCATTGTACAAAGGCAAAGGGGATAAGAGTGAGTGCTCAAATTACAGAGGTATAAGTTTGTTGAGTATTCCTGGTAAATTATATGGGAGGGTATTGATTGAGAGGGTGAAGGCATGTACAGAGCACCAGATTGGGGAAGAGCAGTGTGGTTTCAGAAGTGGTAGAGGATGTGTGGATCAGGTGTTTGCTTTGAAGAATGTATGTGAGAAATACTTAGAAAAGCAAATGGATTTGTATGTAGCATTTATGGATCTGGAGAAGGCATATGATAGAGTTGATAGAGATGCTCTGTGGAAGGTATTAAGAATATATGGTGTGGGAGGAAAGTTGTTAGAAGCAGTGAAAAGTTTTTATCGAGGATGTAAGGCATGTGAACGTGTAGGAAGAGAGGAAAGTGATTGGTTCTCAGTGAATGTAGGTTTGCGGCAGGGGTGTGTGATGTCTCCATGGTTGTTTAATTTGTTTATGGATGGGGTTGTTAGGGAGGTAAATGCAAGAGTTTTGGAAAGAGGGGCAAGTATGAAGTCTGTTGGGGATGAGAGAGCTTGGGAAGTGAGTCAGTTGTTGTTCGCTGATGATACAGCGCTGGTGGCTGATTCATGTGAGAAACTGCAGAAGCTGGTGACTGAGTTTGGAAAAGTGTGTGGAAGAATAAAGTTAAGAGTAAATGTGAATAAGAGCAAGGTTATTAGGTACAGTAGGGTTGAGGGTCAAGTCAATTGGGAGGTGAGTTTGAATGGAGAAAAACTGGAGGAAGTGAAGTGTTTTAGATATCTGGGAGTGGATCTGGCAGCGGATGGAACCATGGAAGCGGAAGTGGATCATAGGGTGGGGGAGGGGGCGAAAATCCTGGGGGCCTTGAAGAATGTGTGGAAGTCGAGAACATTATCTCGGAAAGCAAAAATGGGTATGTTTGAAGGAATAGTGGTTCCAACAATGTTGTATGGTTGCGATGCGTGGGCTATGGATAGAGTTGTGCGCAGGAGGATGGATGTGCTGGAAATGAGATGTTTGAGGACAATGTGTGGTGTGAGGTGGTTTGATCGAGTGAGTAACGTAAGGGTAAGAGAGATGTGTGGAAATAAAAAGAGCGTGGTTGAGAGAGCAGAAGAGGGTGTTTTGAAGTGGTTTGGGCACATGGAGAGGATGAGTGAGGAAAGATTGACCAAGAGGATATATGTGTCGGAGGTGGAGGGAACAAGGAGAAGAGGGAGACCAAATTGGAGGTGGAAAGATGGAGTGAAAAAGATTTTTTGTGATCGGGGCCTGAACATGCAGGAGGGTGAAAGGAGGGCAAGGAATAGAGTGAATTGGAGCGATGTGGTATACCGGGGTTGACGTGCTGTCAGTGGATTGAAGCAAGGCATGTGAAGCGTCTGGGGTAAACCATGGAAAGCTGTGTAAGTATGTATATTTGCGTGTGTGGACGTATGTATATACATGTGTATGGGGGGGGGTTGGGCCATTTCTTTCGTCTGTTTCCTTGCGCTACCTCGCAAACGCGGGAGACAGCGACAAAGTATAATAAAAAATAAATATAATAATATATATATATATATATATATATATATATATATATATATATATATATATATATATATATATATATATATATATATATATTATCCCTGGGGATAGGGGATTAAGAATACTTCCCACGTATTCCCTGCGTGTCGTAGAAGGCGACTGAAAGGGGAGGGAGTGGGGGGCTGGAAATCCTCCCCCTCTCGTTTTTTTTTTTTTTTTAAGAAGGAACAAAGGGGGCCAGGTGAGGATATTCCAAAAAAGGCCCAGTCCTCTGTTCTTAACGCTACCTCGCTAACGTGGGAAATGGCGAATAGTTTAAAAGAAAGAAAAAAGATATATATATATATATATATATATATATATATATATATATATATATATATATATATATATATGATAAAGAATGTGTTAGATCATGCCCTGAATATAGATGAAGTGTTTTAGCCAAGGAAGCATAGCTAGTTTAGAAGGGAGTTGCTTGTGAGCTACTCATCATGTTCATGCCAGCTGTATCTGGACCTTCTACATGTGATGAAAATATTCCTAATTAGTTTGTATTGTCTCTTTACCGCTCTAGTCGTAGACTGGTTTGCTTTATCACTTTTTTCATTATAGAGGTAGATTTGATCAATGCTCTTAACACATTATCAGGCAAGGAAATATTGTTCATCCTGATCAGCTGGCTAACCAATCGTAGGTAGACATGGTAACTAAGATGTACATGTAGCTGAGATGGACAGCTTAGATATACATCAGTTTTTGAAGTATACAAGCAACATAGCTCCAAGCATTATTTTAGTTTAAGCTTTTATTAAAGGCATTTGAAATCCAGCCATCCTTTGCAGTCATGCTGAAACCTCATTTATGTAATTGGTGCGTGAGGCTGGTCCAGATTTCTGAATTTTCTGATGCAAGCAAAATCCTTCAAAGTCAGTTTGTTGTGATATAAACTTAGGAATCATCGATGATTAATAAAGAATATTAATTTCTCATGGTTACCATACATAATTAAAAGCAATTTTATACAGTTTTGGTGTTTCCCTGGATCTCTTTCATTGCTTGTGTGTCTCATCCTATTCTGTGTAGGACACAGCTTCCATATGTTTGTCCTTTCCTTGAGGGACTTGGCTTTTGTAGTTTTAAACTTGGCACTTTTGAAAGTGCATCAGTCAGATTGCTCTGGTAACCAAAAGAAAACAAGGGAGATGATAAAGTTAGCCAGCAACTTGTCATAATTTGCTCACAATAGTGACTGCATCTCATGTTGCATCACTCAACTTTTATGATTGTTTACAGCTCATGATGTAAAAGTTGTAGGAACAGTGTGAAAGATCAATGAATTATGTGTAAAGTGCTTAGGAGAGCCATATAAACTTGTCGAGAATGAACAATAGTGACAGTATACTTGAAAGTGCATATGGTTTGTCCAGTACTGCACAAACATTGTCTCCATCTATCTTCTCAACCACCACCACTTTGGACTGGCCACATAGTAAGTTGCTTTTAGTTTTTTCTCCATCATTTTCAAGCTGTGTAGGTAAGTTTTACATTCCTGATAGTGTACATTTGTAATACAGGCTAACATGGGCCTATAGGTTTGGTGGTTTGTTTGTCAGTGGGCAGCATGTAAGCAGTCTTGCAATAGCAGCAACCTCCCACTGTCACCCATGGTCAGCTTATGACTGTTCCCACAGCATAGAGGTCTTAATATGTTTTTTATTTTTATTGTTTTTAAGGTGCATTTTATATTTTTGATGGTAATTCTGGAAAAAAAATCCCAGTAGTATTTAATTGAAAGTTGGGGTACTTGTAGCTGAATAGAATGGATTAATGGTACCTGATTCATTATCCAAGTGACAGTCCTTGATACATTGAATACCATTTTTTTAATGTTGTAAACTTTTTAAAACTTAAGTTTCATGACTATTGAATTGCTTAAAATGCTTATGGTTTTAATTTTTGGTGGATTTTGATGGTATTGCAATATCTTATTGTCAGTAAGATCTAAAATGCCCAGGGCATATGAAGTGGTGAAATTTAACTATGGAATAGTTTGTGGGGCTTGATTATGCATGGAAGGGTCTGTTTTCAGGACTTTGTATGTGACAGCCAGAGTGTGTGTGTGTTTCCTTAATTTTATCTTTTTGATACCTCACTAAAGTGGGAGAAGCATTTAGTTTAAAAACAAAAGGTAAAATGTCAGGAGTTAAATACAGCTGTCCTTTTACCAAAGGTACTCTGTGTGTGTGTGTGTGTGGGATATTATCAGAAATTCTAAAAACAATACCTGTAAGCACTGCATGTTGTTAGTTGTTTAGAGAATAATTTTCTAGATGAAATGATGTACAACTCAGCCAGGTGAACGATATTCCTTTATTTGCTGTACAACTCAGCCAGGTGAAACATGTTCCTGCATCTGCTATGCATCATTTAACTGACTGGCATATGAGGTACTCCAGGAGTATATTTAGGCATTTGTAGTGAAATTTTCAGTATTTTTGAAGATTTTTTATTCACACAAACTTGATTACTATGGGTTTTCATCACTGAAATTTATTATTTTGTAAGAGTGACTAAGCTTCAAAATTATTACATAATTTAAGAGCATAAAGTAAGAGTGACAAAGCTACAAAAAATATTACATAATGTAAGAGCGTAAATCTCCGAGAGGCTTCTTTGACATCTTAACATATCCTGACTGCTGTATGGAAAAGATTTAGGCTCTATTGCCAGAAGACAATGCACAGGATGCCACTTGGGTATATAGATAAGCACCCCACCTGCATTTAACAGAAAAAAGTTTCAAAGTCAGATATACCTTAGCTGCACTGAACAAAAAGAAATACCTGGGGGTATGTCCCTCAGCTTCAGTGACAGAGTGTCAATATGTAACTTTGGAGTCCCTACTTAAACAAAGGAGAGAATTTGACTGACAAAAACAAGTGGATCAGCTTTTTGGCTCCTCACTAGCCATATGACTGCTTAAGCTAATCAAAAGTGAATATACCCACCGAGATCTGATGACAAATTATTTTATCATTCTTTCCATAACTTGCTGTTCTTGCTTCTTTCAAGGCAGTTTGATTTGTCATCTTAATCTCTCTTGCATGAACATTAAACTGTGAGCTTAGAGCTTCCATATTGTAATCCTTCATTTCAGACCACTCATGTCATGAACCTTTTGCATACCTGTCTACAGCCTCTTATAGACCCTTTCCTACATTAATTACTATCAGAATTAATATATTTTTGTCTCTTCTCTTGATAGAACAAACTTCAACACAACTTATTATAATTATAACAAACTTCAACACAACTTCTTATAATGAAAGATGCACATCATTTTATAAATTGCTATTGTTTACCTCATTCAAGACTTGTAATTTTCATTTTCCAGACTGTCAAGCATATATAACATCTCGAATTTTCCCCATACAAGAATTTGATATTTGCAGCTTGCTAAAACACTTTCATCAGTTCTCTTCTAGAAACCTTACTTTCATCTGATGTAACTGCACTGTGAGAAACCATACTGACACCCAACACCTGCCATTTGTATGAAGTATTAACTGGAACGTATTTACAAACCGTTGGGTTAATCAAAGAAATGATGTCACAGTGTATGTTAAGAATCTGTTTAGAAAATCCAGAAACACCATTTTTTTAGAAATTTGTCTCAAATTTCCAGTTAATTCTGGTAGCCTGAAAAAAAATTTGCTGTTGGAAATGAGTAATAAGTAACTCACAAACTTGCCTCTTGACTTCAGAAATTTGAGCAGACCCACACATTCCCAGAATATAATTTGTTTTTAACCCTCAAAATGGCATCTAAAAAAAGATTCAGTCTCATGCTAGATGAGGGTGCTTCGGTGAAACATTTCCATGTAGTGATGGTGTGTGTTTCTCGAAGTTTATGACATCAAGAAGCAGCATGATAAACTAATTAGATTTTTTGCTGAAATTGGCATGGTTCAAGAAATTCTTGAGCCTGAAACACTGCATAGTGCTAAGTGTGCTGATCGTGATAATTTTCTTTATGAATGGTTTTGATGATGTAGTGAGGGTATTCCAATTTCAGAGACATATCTGATGTAGGCTTACTGGGCCCTCATCATTTTGCTCCTGCAGAGGGATGGAATGCTGCTGACCGGCTAGCTATTTATCTTTGGACTCAGACTTACTCTAAGCAGACTCTCCAACAGGAATGAACTTTTGTTGTGTTTCTTCAGAAAAGAGCAGATTGACATTGTTCAATAGTATAACCATTCACCTCTGCCATTTTTTCTCTTCATATCTCCATTGTTGCTGGCACTACCTTCTCACTCTACTCTTAGCTTTTTTTTCTCTTATCTTTGTGCAGTGGCAGTATCGTAACCAAATAGGATAAAAGGTACTGCTTCTGTAGGAGAGAGCTCAGTGATTGGGAAGAGTTAGAAATCAGTGCCTTTAGGGGATACTATAGTTTTCTAGGGTATCCAAGTCTCACCCTACCTTCCTGTTGTGACCTCGTTACTACAGCCCACAGGGATGGAACCAAAGGGGGAGGCATTGCCCAACTCCATAAGGGCAATAGTTTTTAAAGCAGATAGTCACTTAAGGTGACCTGAAATTATTTTTTTGAATAATATTAAAGCTCCACTGCCTCTGGGAAACACTATATTGGAGTTGCCCTTTGCCTGTGGCTTGTCAAGGATGAGGCCCTAAAAGCTAGGAAATGGCACTGGAGTTCACCTGTTATGCTAGAGAGTATAAAGGATAAGTAATTAAGGGTGATGGCTTTGAATGTTGATAGGATGATTTACGAGAGTAAAGGAGGGAGTTTGTAGAGAATTTAAAAGTTGTAGTGTGGATATGTTGGGGACTGGGCAGGGTGTATGGAGTGAAAATGGAAAAGATGAATGTAAGTTGTGGGTAGACATGGAAGGAGTGATATGGATGGGAATGAATGAAGATTATCAGGGAAGAGGGAAAGAAGGATGTGCAATTAAGCTAGCACAAATGATATGGGAGGATGTTACAGAGCATGGATGGAATAGATTAAGAATAGTGTTGATGAAAGTAAAGATTGGAATTGTGCAATATGCATGAGTAAGGATTAAATGAAGCATTACTGGAGAAATTTGAGTTTGAGAATTAGAGAAAGGTGGCTGTAATGGATGATATGACTGCAAAGGTGGGATGTAATGAAATTAGCAAAAAAGTTGGTAAATGTGAGTACCAAGAGTAAATGAGAATGGAAGTTATCTTGTGAATGTCTGTGCTGAGAGGATATGTTCCTTGTCAACGCATTTTTTCAGCACAAGATGATCCACAGATAAACATGGTTGAGAAATGATGGAAAAGACAAACAAAAGGGTTTGATTGGTTATGTGGTAGTGAATGATAGGTTGAAAAAGATTGTGCTGGATGCTAAAGTTGTGAGAGGATTCTTTGGATATGTTGACTATTTTGCAACTCTTGTGGAGGTGAGGATCAGGGAGACGTGGACGTATGGTTAAGGAAGAATGGAGAGGTAAAAATGTTGGGAAGCAAGAAGACAAAGCAGAAAGAATATAAGGAGGAATATGAAGGAACTGTGACAGATAGTGTAGATGAAAGCACAGTAAATTTAGGGATGCTGTCATCTGTGTTTAGAATGTTCAAAGAACGATGCTAAAGGTTGTAGAGTTAGTAGTTGGATACAAGATTGTGAGATATAAAACTCAAAGTGTAAATGCATGGCAGATGGTTAAGGGTAGAAATGCTGTGGAAGAGAAGTAAAGGGCATATGATACATTGCTTGAAAGGAATGTACAACTGGCAGTTCAGTAAAGAATGAGGGAAGAGTATATGATGTGTAAGCAGAATGATAAGAAACAGATAGAAGAGTAAATAGATATTTTGGAAGAAAGATAAATCAGAAGTTTAGAGGAAACAAGAAATTGTATTGAAAGGAGGTGAAAAAGGAAAGTGGTGGATGTAAGAATGGACATGTAAATGTTACAAGTAAGGAAGGGAAGTTGCTGAATCTGAAGGAGGAATGTAAGGAAGATGGAAAGCATATTTTGAAGAGGTGATGAATATGAAAGAAGATGAGGCAGGAATTGTTACATGCATGGATATGGAGCCTGGAAAGAAAAGAATTAAGTATACATGGGCCTTTAGCAAAAAGGGAGTTTAAAAGGGTCGTAATGTGGTTGAAAGTAGGAAAGGCACCTGGGGTGGACGGTATTACAGCTAAAATGTTGAAGTATGGAGGGGACAGTGTAATAGAGTGAATGCATTTGACATGTTATTTATCTTGGAAGCAGAAGGTTGTCCTTGTGGATTGGATGAAAGCTATTTTTGTTCTTTTATTCAAAGAAAAAGGTGCTGAGGATGTATGGAGCAATTATAGGGGAATAAGTCTGTTAAGTATGTCAAGAAAAGTGTGTGCAAGAGTGTTGATTGGTACAGTGATGAAAGTGTGTGAATGCAGAATAAGTGAGGAGTAAGGGGTTTTTAAGAAAGGTAGGGGATGTGTGAATTGAATTTTTGTGGTGAGAATGACTGTGTGGAGAAGTATCTAGTAAAAGGTAAGAAGCTTTATGCAGTTTTTATGAATCTGGAGAAAGCATAAGACAGAGTTGAGTGGAATGCTTTATGTCATGTCTTAAGAATATTTAGGGTAGGGAAAAACTGTTGGATGGTGTGAAAGCCTTCTATAGAGGAACAAATGTATGTGTAAGAGTGGATGGAGAATTGAGCAAAAGTTTCTGTTTACATGTGGGTGAGACAGGGCTGTGTGGTGTCACTGTGGCTTTTTAACATATATTTGGATGGTGTTTTAAGAAAGATGAAAGCAAAACTCAGGAAAGAGGGTGCAGAGATGGAGTGTGGTGGTAAGGTATGGTTGACAGACAAGTCTGTGTACAGATTCATTTGGTCCCTTACTAGAGTAATGAAGGATAGAGGTGTAATTATGGAAGTGAGGAAAGGATTGAGGAGCAACATAATCTTCCTAACCCTTACTTATGCAGCTGAAACATGGACATGGAGTGAGTCACAAATGTCATAAATCCAGGCTGTGAATATGAGCTATTTGAGATGAGCATGTGGTATAACGTGATGGAATGAAGAAAGAAATTATGGTGTCTGTGAGTGATGTGCTATAGCAAGGAATGCAAAGGGAATGAATTATGGAGTGGTAGAGTGTGTGAAATGTAGTACTTTAAGGTGGTTCAGGCATGTGGAAAGAATGCAAGATGGGGAGTTTACAAGGAGAGTGTATGATAATGCAATTAAAGGGGTTGATGTGAGAGGAAGACCACCTCTGACATGGGGAAATAAAGTGGAAGAGCACTGTGGGGAGGGAAGTGGTGGAAGAATGCATGGAATAGTGTTTAATAGGGGGCTTGTAAGGAAAGGGATAAGTGGAAACTGTTTTGCATGGCCACCTCCTTTATGGGAGTTTCTGAAAGGCCTAGGTGTTAGAGGTATAGATGATAGATTGCCATTTCCTGCCTTAGTGAGGTAGTGCCAAGAACAGATGTAGAAATTACTCATTCACTCGCATCCATATGCTAGCTGTCATGCATGATGCAACAAAACTGGAGCACCTATTCTCAACCAGGCCCCACAGACCTTCCTGGCTTTTCCTGTTTATTTTTCATTCCTTAGTCTCTCTTCTTACTGTTTAACGAGATAACGTTGTTTCTATTGTTATTTACACTTGTCTATCTCCTGTCACATACACACTCCCAAACTCAGACACCAGCTTCTGTAGTTCCTCACGTGAATCTGCCATAAGTGTCATGTCATCAACAAACTACAACTAAACTTGCCTCCCAGGCCCCTTCCACCCACGACAGAGTGCATATTTGCTTCTCTTCATAACCCTTGCATTCACCTCTTTTGCCACACTGTCTATAAACATATTAAACATCCATAGTGACATCACACACCCCTGCCATGGACATTCCTTCAACTAGAACCACTCACCATCCACTCCTCATAGGCTCCCAGATACCTTACTGTCTTGATGAAAACTTCACTGCTTTTAGCAGCTTTCCTCCTATACCATATATTCACAACATCTACAAAGCATCTTTGTCAACCCAGTTGTGTGATTTCTTCTGATCCACAGTCACCTCATACAAGTCCTTCTGTTTCTCTAAGTATCTCTTACACACACTCTTCACAGTAAGCACCTAATCTATACATCTTCCAGCACTCTTAACGCCACATTATTCCTCCCTGATTTGAAACTGTGCTTGCCACTACCCTCTCAATCACCACTACCATACAACTTACCAGGCATACTTAGCAAACTTTTACCTCCGTGATTTGAGCATTCATTTTTGTTCCACTTGCCTTTACACAGTGGCACTATACAAGCATTCTGCTAGTCTTCTTGCACCTCATCATCAGCCATATATACATTAAAAATGCCAACAAACTAATCAACAACACATTTACCCCCTTTCTTAAGAAAGTGATTTCCACTCCCTTCCACTCCAGCCACTTTGCTGTGCTTCATGTTTCTCAAAGCTTTCACCACCACATCTCTTTTTACCAAACTTCTTTCTATGACTCTCTTATTTTGCATGCCTGCACATAAACCATGACATCATCTTAAAGAAAGTGTCAACCTGGGACTACAGGGGTGTCTTGTCTTGTTGCTAGTGGACTTCTGGACAGAGCGTCACCAAACCATCCTTTAAGGGAGCCACATTGATATCACTACCCCTAACATGTGGTGTACCACAGGTCAGTAAGATGGGACCACTGTGCTTCCTCATCCTTATCAGTGATACCCTAAGGGACACAGATCATCACTGGAAGTACATAGATGACTCCACCTTTGGCATCGCTATCAGCAACAATTTTCCTGCTTTACTGCCATTCAGTACATTATCAGCAACCTTCAAGAGTATACTGTGGCCAGTGACATCACCATCAACCACAAACAGATGATGATGATGCATATCAACCTGGATGCAGACCATATTTTGCCCTTTGACATCACGAGGCCCAGTTATTCTCTGTGTAGTTAGAGAATTAAAACTTCTTGATGTCACTATAGAAGATGGTTTAAACTGGAAAAGTCATGCCAGCACTATCATCAAATGTTCCTCATACCATCTCTACCTTCTTCACCAACTAAAGTCACTGAGTGACCCACCAGTTGACCTCAGGAATGTCATTACCATCATCATTCTTCCTAACTTCACTTATGCCTTCCATCTTGGTCCTAGCTTGGGCTAGCTAGAAAGAGTGCAGCAAAGGGGATACAGAATAATCCTGGGCCCTTCTTATTTCACAGACCAAGAAGCTTTCATCTTGCTGAACCTATTCACCCTCTCTGACCAACACTGGCAGCCTTCATGGCAATTTGTCAATATACTGTTGACATACCCCTGTCACCGTGACCTTTCCCAATAACCCTTTGCAATGGACCACTGTTTGTCACCATAGTCATGTTGTTCCAATCATAGCTCATGCAAACAGATATCTACCTATATCTACCATTGTGAATGTGATAAACATTCCATGAATGAGAGAATAGCTCTGCAAGTGAACATATCAGCTTTGCCATCAGCTAATCTATGTGGTATGACAACTGTAGTACTGTAACTATTTATCACCTAATGTGCAACAAAATGCATTATGTTATCACTTAATGTGCAACCTAGTACATTATGTATATACCATACTGTTTACTCTGTAAACATCCTTGTATATCTGCCACCTTGACTACCTAGATTTCCCTCACCAATGTATTTATCTAAAGCATGGAAATTTTCCAGCCCATCTTGATATTAAGCACTGATTAGTTTATGGGTAACTATCATGACCTCCCATTTCATTAATTTTGTAATACATTAACTGTATATTTTCACCTGAATGGCTGTACCTAAATCCAGTAAACCATTATTTATTTATTTATTTGTTTTCTATATTTAATTGATTAATTTATTTATTTATGAAATATTCCATATCTGCTACCCTATTATTGAACACATTTAACACCCCTTCAAAATACTCTTCACCTTTCTGCCTGTAACCACTTTCCAGTTTCCTCCATCACTGATGTTCTCATCTTGTTTTCTTGCTTTTATCACTCTGTTAGCCTTCTTCCAGAACGTTCTCTTATTCTTCTTGAAGTTTTCCATTTTCACACTCCATTCTCATTTGCCCTCTTTTTCAGCCACTGCACCTTCCTCTTGACATCCTGCCACTTCCTTACGAACGTCCCAATTATTTGCACTCCTTCCATTCAAATAAGACATATATGCCTCTTTTATTATCCTTTCACTAGCTGCTTAATTTCCTTATCTCACAGCTCACCACCCTTTCTCTCAAGTTCGCCTCCTACCTACTGCATAGCACACACTTTCCTCGGACATGTAAACATTGCCTCCCTAAATCCTTCACCTATTCTGTAAACAGTGCTTCCCTAAATACATACTATACCTCACCCACTCCCCTAAATACAGTCCATTCCTCACCCACTCCCCTAGCTTCATATGTTCTTCCCTTTTGCCATTCTACACTCAGTTTCTCCTGATATCTCTTCACAAGCCTCTTTTCTATGCTCACGCTTTCACAACCTTCTTCCAACCTGTATCATTTCCTCTTTTCCTAAAGCTGTTACAAAACTTCACCCTCACCTCCATCAAGTTATTATCAGACATCCCACCAGCTGCCCCTTTCACATATTTACATTCAAGAGTATCTCATTTGTACCCCTGTCAGTAGTACATAATTCAATATTTCCTTCTTACTATTTTTCATAATTACTTGGTTATTCTTATGTGTTTCTCTTATTAACACTTTAACAGCCCTATCACTCATATACATGGACAAGTTTTACTTACTGTTGTGAACCTTAGACACATACATGCATGACTTTCTCTTCCTCTGTTGTTTTTTGTGGGAAAACTTACGTATCAAATTTTGTCATGCAGTTTCCAAGACATTATGCTTTCATTCAGTACAAAGAAAAGGACTCCTCCCCTCTCCCCCCCTCAAAAAGAAAAAAAGAAAAGTCATCTGTGGTCGGCTCTCAGGACCTCCACTTCATCACCTCCTACTTGGCACTGTCTATTCGAGGAAGAGTTCTCAGATTATGGTGCTCTCACAAGTGTCAGAAGGTATTCAACCCACCTGGCAGGCTGAACACTAGCCTGCATCACAGCCTCACTAGGTTGGAGAGAGAAATGCTTGCGATGTTTGGTGTGCTCTAGACAGAAAATGAAAAAAGATGCTTACTGGCAATGCGATGTCTATGAAGTGGTGTTGTGTATAGAGCCTAGTGTCAAAGCTCTACCACAAGTACAGAAATATTGGTGAATTGAAACAATAATACATAAGCAATATTTTAGTCTTTACATAAGTGATATTTTAATCTCCTTTATGAAGACAGTGCCTTACTAGCAATGAAAATTTATTCTAGTTTTATGAATGTTTTCTTTATTTCATTTTTATATATAAGCAACTTTGCATAGCCAGTTACTGAATTTATTTTAAACTTAAAAGTTTTTTTCTTATTTTTATGCATTAGTAGAGTTACAAAGCCAGTTATGGTCCTGTATTTGACGTAAACTTATAGGTGAATTTTGTATATGAGCTTGGAAAGGAGACTTGTGTGAGGAAGTACTAGGAGAGATTGAGTGCAGAATGGCAAAAGGTGAGAGCAAATGACATAAGGGGAGTGAGGGAGGAATGGGATGTATTTAGGGAAGCAGTGATGGCTTGCACAAAATATGCTTGTGGCATGAGAAAGGTGGGAGGTGGGCAGATTAGGGGTAGTGAGTGTTGGGATGAAGAAGTAAGATTGTTAGTGAAAGAGAAGAGAGAGGCGTTTGGACAATTGTTGCAGGGAAGTAGTGCAGATGACTGGGAGATGTATAAAAGAAAGAGGCAGGAGGTCAAGAGAAAGGTGCAAAAGGTGGAACCTGGATGTATTGGCTCTGAGTGAAACGAAGCTCAAGGGTAATGGGGAAGAGTGGTTTGGAAATGTTTTGGGAGTAAAGTCAGGGGTTGATAAGAGGACAAGGGCAAAGGAAGGAGTAGCACTACTCCTGAAGCAGGAGTTGTGGGAGTCTGTGATAGGGTGTAAGAAAGTAAATTCTAGATTGATATGGGTAAAACTGAAAGTGGATGGAGAGAGATGGGTGATTATTGGTGCCTATGCACATGGTCATGAGGTGAAAGATCATGAGAGGAAAGTGTTTTGGGAGCAGCTGAGTGAGTGTGTTAGTAGCTTTGATGCATGAGACTGGGTTATATCTATGGGTGATTTGAATGCAAAGGTGAGTAATGTTGCAGTAAATAGGGTGTTCAGTGTTGTAAATGGAAATAGTGAAGAGCTTGTAGATTTGTGTACTGAAAAAGGATTGGTGATTGGGAATATCTGGTGTAAAAAAAAAGATATACATAAGTATACATATGTAAATAGGAGAGATGGCCAGAGAGCGTTATTGGATTACGTGTTGATTAATAGGCGCGTGAAAGAGAGACTTTTGGATGTTAATGTGCTGAGATGGGCAACTGAAGGGATGTATGATCATTATCTTGTGAAGGCGAAGGTGAAGATTTATAGAGGTTTTCAAAAAAGAAGTGAGAATGTTGGGGTGAAGAGAGTAGTGAGAGTAATTAAGCTTGAAAAGGAGACTTTTGTGAGGAAGTACCTGGAGAAATTTAGTGCAGAATGGAGGGAGGTGAGAGCAAATGACGTAAGGGGAGTAGGGAAGGAATGGGATGTATTTAGGGAAGCAGTGATGGCTTGAGCAAAAGATGCTTGTGGTATGAGAAAGGTGGGAGGTGGGCAGATTAGAAAGGGGAGTGAGTGATTGGTTGAAGTAAGATTGTTAGTGATTGAAAAGAGAGAGACATTTGGACAATTTTTGCAGGGAAATAGTGCAAATGACTGGGAGATGTATAAAAGAAAGAGGCAGGAGGTCAAGAGAAAGGTGCAAGAGGTGAAAAAGAGTGCAAATTGGAGTTGGGGTGTGAGAGTAGCGTTAAATTTTAGGGAGAATAAAAAGATGTTTTGGAAGGAGATAAATAAAGTGCATAAGACAAGAGAACAAATGGGAACATCGGTGAAGGGGTCTAATGGGGAGGTAATAACAAGTAGTGGTGAAGTGAGTAGGAGATGGAGTGAGTATATTGAAGGTTTGTCGAATGTGTTTGATGATAGAGTGGCAGATATAGGGTGTTTTGGTTGAGGTGGTGTGTGAAATGAGAGGGTCATGGAGAATGGTTTGGTAAACAGAGGAGGTAGTGAAAGCTTTGCGGAAGATGAAAGCCGGCAAGGTGGTGGGTTTGGATGGTATTGCAGTGGAATTTGTTAAAAAGGGGTGACTGGTTGGTGAGGATATTCAGTGTATGTATGGCTCATGGTGAAGTGCCTGAGGATTGGCGGAATGCATGCATAGTGCCTTTGTACAAAGGTAAAGGGCATAAAGGTGAGTGTTCAAATTACAGAGGTATAAGTTTGTTGAATATTCCTGGGAAATTATATGGGAGGGTATTGGCTGAGAGGGTCAAGGCATGTACAGATCATCAGATTGGGGAAGAGCAGTGTGGTTTCGGAAGTGGTAGAGGATGTGTCGATCAGGTGTTTGCTTTGAAGTATGTATGTGAGAAATACTTAGAAAAACAGATAGATTTGTATGTAGCATTTATGGATCTGGAGAAGGCATATGATAGAGTTGATAGAGATGCTCTGTGGAAGGTATTAGGAGTATATGGTGTTTTTATCAAGGATGTAATGCATGTGTACAAATAAGAAGAGAGGAAAGTGATTGGTTCCCAGTAAATGTCAGTTTGTGGCAAGGGTGCTTGATGTCTCCTTGGTTGTTTGTTTATGGATGGGGTTGTTAGGGAGGTGAATGCAAGAGTTTTGGAGAGAGGGGCAAGTATGCAATCTATTGTGGATGAGAGGGCTTGGGAAGTGAGTCAGTTGTTATTCACTGATGATACAGTGCTGGTGGCTGATTCTGGTGAGAAACTGCAGAAGCGGGTGACTGAGTTTGGTAAAGTGTGTGAAAGAAGAAAGCTGAGAGTAATTGTGAATAAGAGCAAGGTTATTAGTTTCAGTAGGGTTGAGGGACAAGTCAACTGGGAGGTAAGTTTGAATGGAGAAAAACTGGAGGAAGTGAAGTGTTTTAGATATCTGGGAGTGGATTTAGCAGCAGATGGAACCATGGAAGCGTAAGTGAGTCACAGGGTAGGGGAGGGGGTGAAGGTTCTGGGAGCATTGAAGAATGTGTGGAAGGCGAGAACATTATCTTCGAGAGCAAAAATGGGTATGTTTGAATGAATAATGATTCCAACAATGTTATATGGTTGCAAGGTATGGGCTTTAGATAGGGTATTTTATTTATGTATTTATTTATTTTGCTTTGTCGCTGTCTCCCGCATTAGCGAGGTAGTGCAAGGAAACAGACGAAAGAATGGCCCAACCCACCCTCATACACGCGTATATACATACACGTCCACACATGCAAATATATATACCTATACATCTCAACATATACATATATATACACACACAGACATGTACATACATACACATGTACATAATTCATATTGTCTGCCTTTATTCATTCCCATTGCCACCCCGCCACACATGAAATAACAACCCCCTGCCCCCTCATGTGCGTGAGGTAGCGCTAGGAAAAGACAGCAAAGGCCACTTTTGTTCACACTCTGTCTCTAGCTGTCATGTAATAATGCACCGAAACCACAGCTCCCTTTCCACATCCAGGCCCCACAGAACTTTTCATGGTTTACCCTAGATGCTTCACATGCCCTGGTTCAATCCATTGACAGCACGTCAACCCCGGTAAACCACATCATTCCATTTCACTCTATTCCTTGCAAGTCTTTCACCCTCCTGCATGTTCAGGCCCCAATCACTCAAAATCTTTTTCACTGCATCTTTCCACCTCCAATTTGGTCTCCCACTTCTCCTCATTCCCTCCACCTCTGACACATATATCTTCTTGGTCAACCTTTCCTAACTCATTCTCTCCATGTGACCAAACCATTTCAAAACACCCTCTTCTGCTCTCTCAACCACACTCTTTCTATTACCACACATCTCTCTTACCCTATTATTACTTACTCGATCAAACCACCTCACACCACATATTGTCCCCAACTTCTCATTTCCAGCACATCCACCCTCCTCCGCACATCTCTATCCATAGCCCACGCCCCGCAACCATATAACATTGTTGGAACCACTGTTCCTTCAAACATACCCATTTTTGCTTTCCGAGATAATGTTCTCGACTTCCACACAGTCTTCAACGCTCCCAGAACTTTCGTCCCCTCCCCCACCCTATGATTCACTTCCGCTTCCATGGTTCCATCTGCTGCCAAATGTACTCCCAGATATCTAAAACACTTCACTTCCTCCAGTTTTTCTCCATTCAAACTTACCTCGCAATTGACTTGTCCCTCAACCTTACTGTACCTATTATATATGTTTAATAGAGTGATGGAGTGAAAAAGATTTTGAGTGATCGGGGCCTGAACATGCAGGAGGGTGAAAGGCGTGCAAGGAATGGAGTGAATTGAAACGGTGTTGTATACCAGGGTTGACGTGCTGTCAATGGATTGAACCAGGGCATGTGAAGTGTCTAGGGTAAACCATGGAAAGTTGTTTGGGGCCTGAATGTGGGAAGGGAGCTGTGGTTTCGGTGCATTATTACATGACAGCTAGAGACTGAGTGTGAACGAATAGGGTCTTTTGTAGTCTTCCTAGCATTACCTCATGCACATGAGGGGGGAGGGGGTTGTTATTTCATGTGTGGCAGGGTGGCGATGGGAATGAATAAAGGCAGACAATATGAATTATGTACATGTGTATATATGTATATGTCTGAGTGTGTATATATATGTATATGTTGAGATGTATAGGTATGTATATTTGCATGTGTGGACGTATATGTGCATACATGTGTATGTGGGTGGGTTGGGCCATTCTTTCGTTTGTTTCCTTGCGCTACCTCGCTAACGCGGGAGACAGCGACAAAGTAAAATAAAATAAGATAAATACATATATATTTTTTTTTTGTTTCATCTTATCTATATGTATCTAAACAAATGTTTTCTTTTAATGATTTTCTCTCTGTTCACCCATTCCTCACTTTATGTGGAATCATTAGATGTGATTTTGCTATCTGCATGGAACCTATTTGTCAGTTCCTCGTTTTAAGCATTGAAAATTTGCTTACTATTTGGATGTGTACTGTAGAAATTGTGCCACAACTTTGGCTTTCTCTGTATGTTTATTGATTTGCTATATGCGATTTCTCTTTGTGTAAGGGTTTTGCCGGACATAACCCCCGTTTAAAGCAAGGGATTGATGTCTGTTTATTCCTTATCGAACTTATTACTGTCTCAGTTTTTTTTTATCAGTCATGGACAAAAGTCCACATCAAGACTGGGCCCTAATTGAAATATACAGAGAATTATTAAATGGAAAAAGAAAAGACAAGGGAGAGTATTTATAAATTTTGAGAAAGTTAAAAACCTCTCTTTTGAAATGTGTCTGGTCATAAGTCATTGGGAAAGACATGAGAAGATAATGAGTTTCAAAGCTTCAACGTGTAAGGAAAGAAGCTGTTGTCAAAATGGCCCACCCTTGAGTTGCTGATGGCCGCACAGTAATAATGTGATGCAACAGCTTGCCGAGTATTGTGTGGTCTAGCTAAGGCTGTGGGCACAAAAGCAGTCTGCTCTCGGGAGCAAAAACTAAAGTAATACCCATAGAAGAGGGAAAATGATCCAACACTGCAGCACAAGGCAAGGAGGTCAGGTTTGGAAATTAGCCTGGGACAGTTTATGAGGCAGATTGCTTTTGACTCAACTCTGTCAAGTAAGGATGCAGACCTAGAACCACCCTAATTGTGAGTGTAGTACTCCATACAAGGATGAATCAATCCCTTGTATAAACAGAGCAACTGTTCAGAAAATAAAAAGTTTCAACATCTAAACAGGACACCCAGTTTCTTAGAGACAGACATAGCTATTCCTGTAATTTGGGGTTTTCAAGAAAGATTGTATGTTACAGTAATACCAAGTATGTTCATTGAGTCAAGAGGTGGAATTACAGAACTGTCAAAGGAGAGACGAGTTGTGAGGAGTTTTCAATAGAGATGGGTAGAAATTGGGTCCCGAAAGCATTAAGCATATCAAGGTTTTGCCTATCCCACTGTCCAAACCTGGTTTATTGAGGAAGCTGTGTCCAGACAAGATGCAGATCAAGTGAGAGAAGGAGGAGCAGAATTGAAGGACATGGATGAATGCAGTGTTGAGTCATCAGCATATGAGTGCATTGGATTATTTGTGGAGAAGAGGAAATTGTTGAAAAAAAAGGAAGAAAATTGAAGGAGACTGTCCAGGACAGAACCTTGAGGGACACCACTGTTGATGGAGAAAAGGGGGAGGCTAATCCATCAACAACCACAGAGATAGATCAGCCAGAGAGGAAGCTAGATATGAAGGAACAAAGTGAGGGAGGGAAGCCACAATGGGAGCTTAGAGATGAGATCTCAATGCCACATCCTGTTTAAAGGCTTAGATATGTCAAGGGCAACTACAAATGACTCCCCAACATCTTTCAGGGATGATGACTAGACATTAGTAACATGGGAAAGAATATCACCAATGTATCTTGCCTTACAGAAGCCATACTGGTAAGGAGTTGAGGAGGGATTTAAAGACTTTGGAAATGGTAAATGTCAAAGCAATAGGAGGATAGTCAGAGGGGTCAGAACGGTCACCCTACTTAGGGATGGGATTCTTCAATGCATGCTTTCAAGAAGGAAAAGTTTTGGTTTTTAAACAGAAACAGAATAGATGAGCAAGCACAGGTACAAGATCAAAAGGCCATGGGGACCATAAACCTTGCTTGCCTCCAGAGAAAGAAGCACTTTTCAAACAATCCAAAAAGAGATTGTAGGAAGAGGCATACGTCTATTAAGAGGAGCATGAGGGGTTGAAGTAATGTTAGTCATCCAAGGTGGAGTTAGAGGAGAAATAGGAACCAAAGAGAATTGCTTTGTCTGCAGGAGAGACGGCTATTGTACCATCAGAATGGAAAAGTGATGGAAAGTTAGAGTGACAGAAGTTGTTATAGATGCCCTTAGCTAAAGACCTATCTGGATGATGAGGAGAGGTTATTGCACTTCCTTTGGATAAAGGAATGCTTTGCCTCACGGATAACATGCTTGCAGCAATTACTGACGGTAATAGAAGCTGAATGGGAGCCAGAGGAAGAAGAGTTTTCCAAGCCCAATATATCCAATCCTTGCCTGAATGGCCTTAGAACAGGAATGGTTGAACCATGGATTGGATAAAGAAGTCATCTTGGGGGAAGAGCGGATGAATGCTTCCATTCCTTCAAGAATAACCTCTGCTATTAATTTGGTGGAGACAGAGGCATTCCCACATAAGAGAAAGTAATTTACTGAAGGAAAGTCATGAAAGAAGTTATGTAAGTTATTCCAGTCAACTTTGTTCAGATGCTAGTATTTACACTTACAAGAGACTGCTGACTGCTGGAGGGAGAGGTGTCGTTAGAATAGATACTTTTATGATGGCGTGATCAAATGAAGCAACTCGGGAGGAGATTGTGTTTTTACAGTGGGCTGGGATAGAGGTGAAAAACAAATCCAGAATATTAGGAGAGTGGTCACAGCAGTCAGGAATATGGGTAGGATGGGAGATAATTTGCTCTAAATTTTTTTTTATTATTATTATACTTTGTCGCTGTCTCCCGCGTTTGCGAGGTAGCGCAAGGAAACAGACGAAAGAAATGGCCCAACCCCCCCCCCCCCCCCCCCCATACACATGTATATACATACGTCCACACACGCAAATATACATACCTACACAGCTTTCCATGGTTTACCCCAGACGCTTCACATGCCCTGCTTCAATCCACTGACAGCACGTCAACCCCGGTATACCACATCGCTCCAATTCACTCTATTCCTTGCCCTCCTTTCACCCTCCTGCATGCTCAGGCCCCGATCACACAAAATCTTTTTCACTCCATCTTTCCACCTCCATCAACTGAAAGTTGATGGAGAGAGGTGGGTGATTATTGGTGCATATGCACCTGGGCATGAGAAGAAAGATCAAGAGAGGCAAGTGTTTTGGGAGCAGCTGAATGAGTGTGTTAGTGGTTTTGATGCACGAGACCGGGTCATAGTGATGGGTGATTTGAATGCAAAGTTGAGTAATGTGGCAGTTGAGGGAATAATTGGTATACGTGGGGTGTTCAGTGTTGTAAATGGAAATGGTGAAGAGCTTGTAGATTTATGTGCTGAAAAAGGACTGATGATTGGGAATACCTGGTTTAAAAAG
This sequence comes from Panulirus ornatus, assembly GCF_036320965.1. Lineage (NCBI taxonomy): Eukaryota > Metazoa > Arthropoda > Malacostraca > Decapoda > Palinuridae > Panulirus > Panulirus ornatus. The sequence continues at coordinate 12,426,365 of NC_092232.1, forward strand.
CGAGATATACATAAGTATACTTATGTAAGTAGGAGAGATGGCCAGAGAGCGTTATTGGATTACGTGTTAATTGACAGGCGTGCGAAAGAGAGACTTTTGGATGTTAATGTGCTGAGAGGTGCAACTGGAGGGATGTCTGATCATTATCTTGTGGAGGCTAAGGTGAAGATTTGTATGGGTTTTCAGAAGAGTGAATGTTGGGGTGAAGAGGGTGGTGAGAGTAAGTGAGCTTGAGAAGGAGACCTGTGTGAGGAAGTACCAGGAGAGACTGAGTACAGAATGGAAAAAGGTGAGAACAATGGAAGGAAGGGGAGTGGGGGAGGAATGGGATGTATTTAGGGAATCAGTGATGGATTGCGCAAAAGATGCTTGTGGCATGAGAAGAGTGGGAGGTGGGTTGATTAGAAAGGGTAGTGAGTGGTGGGATGAAGAAGTAAGAGTATTAGTGAAAGAGAAGAGAGAGGCATTTGGACGATTTTTGCAGGGAAAAAATGCAATTGAGTGGGAGATGTATAAAAGAAAGAGACAGGAGGTCAAGAGAAAGGTGCAAGAGGTGAAAAAAAGGGCAAATGAGAGTTGGGGTGAGAGAGTATCATTAAATTTTAGGGAGAATAAAAAGATGTTCTGGAAGGAGGTAAATAAAGTGCGTAAGACAAGGGAGCAAATGGGAACTTCGGTGAAGGGCGCAAGTGGGGAGGTGATAGCAAGTAGTGGTGATGTGAGAAGGAGATGGAGTGAGTATTTTGAAGGTTTATTGAATGTGTTTGATGATAGAGTGGCAGATATAGGGTGTTTTGGTCGAGGTGGTGTGCAAAGTGAGAGGGTTAGGGAAAATGATTTGGTAAACAGAGAAGAGGTAGTGAAAGCTTTGCGGAAGATGAAAGCCGGCAAGGCAGCAGGTTTGGATGGTATTGCAGTGGAATTTATTAAAAAAGGGGGTGACTGTATTGTTGACTGGTTGGTAAGGTTATTTAATGTATGTATGACTCATGGTGAGGTGCCTGAGGATTGGCGGAATGCGTGCATAGTGCCATTGTACAAAGGCAAAGGGGATAAGAGTGAGTGCTCAAATTACAGAGGTATAAGTTTGTTGAGTATTCCTGGTAAATTATATGGGAGGGTATTGATTGAGAGGGTGAAGGCATGTACAGATCATCAGATTGGGGAAGAGCAGTGTGGTTTCGGAAGTGGTAGAGGATGTGTCGATCAGGTGTTTGCTTTGAAGTATGTATGTGAGAAATACTTAGAAAAACAGATAGATTTGTATGTAGCATTTATGGATCTGGAGAAGGCATATGATAGAGTTGATAGAGATGCTCTGTGGAAGGTATTAGGAGTATATGGTGTTTTTATCAAGGATGTAATGCATGTGTACAAATAAGAAGAGAGGAAAGTGATTGGTTCCCAGTAAATGTCAGTTTGTGGCAAGGGTGCTTGATGTCTCCTTGGTTGTTTGTTTATGGATGGGGTTGTTAGGAGGTGAATGCAAGAGTTTTGGAGAGAGGGGCAAGTATGCAATCTATTGTGGATGAGAGGGCTTGGGAAGTGAGTCAGTTGTTATTCACTGATGATACAGTGCTGGTGGCTGATTCTGGTGAGAAACTGCAGAAGCGGGTGACTGAGTTTGGTAAAGTGTGTGAAAGAAGAAAGCTGAGAGTAATTGTGAATAAGAGCAAGGTTATTAGTTTCAGTAGGGTTGAGGGACAAGTCAACTGGGAGGTAAGTTTGAATGGAGAAAAACTGGAGGAAGTGAAGTGTTTTAGATATCTGGGAGTGGATTTAGCAGCAGATGGAACCATGGAAGCGTAAGTGAGTCACAGGGTAGGGGAGGGGGTGAAGGTTCTGGGAGCATTGAAGAATGTGTGGAAGGCGAGAACATTATCTTCGAGAGCAAAAATGGGTATGTTTGAATGAATAATGATTCCAACAATGTTATATGGTTGCAAGGTATGGGCTTTAGATAGGGTATTTTATTTATGTATTTATTTATTTTGCTTTGTCGCTGTCTCCCGCATTAGCGAGGTAGTGCAAGGAAACAGACGAAAGAATGGCCCAACCCACCCTCATACACGCGTATATACATACACGTCCACACATGCAAATATATATACCTATACATCTCAACATATACATATATATACACACACAGACATGTACATACATACACATGTACATAATTCATATTGTCTGCCTTTATTCATTCCCATTGCCACCCCGCCACACATGAAATAACAACCCCCTGCCCCCTCATGTGCGTGAGGTAGCGCTAGGAAAAGACAGCAAAGGCCACTTTTGTTCACACTCTGTCTCTAGCTGTCATGTAATAATGCACCGAAACCACAGCTCCCTTTCCACATCCAGGCCCCACAGAACTTTTCATGGTTTACCCTAGATGCTTCACATGCCCTGGTTCAATCCATTGACAGCACGTCAACCCGGTAACCACATCATTCCATTTCACTCTATTCCTTGCAAGTCTTTCACCCTCCTGCATGTTCAGGCCCCAATCACTCAAAATCTTTTTCACTGCATCTTTCCACCTCCAATTTGGTCTCCCACTTCTCCTCATTCCCTCCACCTCTGACACATATATCTTCTTGGTCAACCTTTCCTAACTCATTCTCTCCATGTGACCAAACCATTTCAAAACACCCTCTTCTGCTCTCTCAACCACACTCTTTCTATTACCACACATCTCTCTTACCCTATTATTACTTACTCGATCAAACCACCTCACACCACATATTGTCCCCAACTTCTCATTTCCAGCACATCCACCCTCCTCCCACATCTCTATCCATAGCCCACGCCCCGCAACCATATAACATTGTTGGAACCACTGTTCCTTCAAACATACCCATTTTTGCTTTCCGATATAATGTTCTCGACTTCCACACAGTCTTCAACGCTCCCAGAACTTTCGTCCCCTCCCCCACCCTATGATTCACTCCGCTTCCATGGTTCCATCTGCTGCCAAATGTACTCCCAGATATCTAAAACACTTCACTTCCTCCAGTTTTTCTCCATTCAAACTTACCTCGCAATTGACTTGTCCCTCAACCTTACTGTACCTATTATATATGTTTAATAGAGTGATGGAGTGAAAAAGATTTTGAGTGATCGGGGCCTGAACATGCAGGAGGGTGAAAGGCGTGCAAGGAATGGAGTGAATTGAAACGGTGTTGTATACCAGGGTTGACGTGCTGTCAATGGATTGAACCAGGGCATGTGAAGTGTCTAGGGTAAACCATGGAAAGTTGTTTGGGGCCTGAATGTGGGAAGGGAGCTGTGGTTTCGGTGCATTATTACATGACAGCTAGAGACTGAGTGTGAACGAATAGGGTCTTTTGTAGTCTTCCTAGCATTACCTCATGCACATGAGGGGGGAGGGGGTTGTTATTTCATGTGTGGCAGGGTGGCGATGGGAATGAATAAAGGCAGACAATATGAATTATGTACATGTGTATATATGTAAATGTCTGAGTGTGTATATATATGTATATGTTGAGATGTATAGGTATGTATATTTGCATGTGTGGACGTATATGTGCATACATGTGTATGTGGGTGGGTTGGGCCATTCTTTCGTTTTGTTTCCTTGCGCTACCCTCGCTAACGCGGGAGACAGCGACAAAGTAAAATAAAATAAGATAAATACATATATATTTTTTTTTTGTTTCATCTTATCTATATGTATCTAAACAAATGTTTTCTTTTAATGATTTTCTCTCTGTTCACCCATTCCTCACTTTATGTGGAATCATTAGATGTGATTTTGCTATCTGCATGGAACCTATTTGTCAGTTCCTCGTTTTAAGCATTGAAAATTTGCTTACTATTTGGATGTGTACTGTAGAAATTGTGCCACAACTTTGGCTTTCTCTGTATGTTTATTGATTTGCTATATGCGATTTCTCTTTGTGTAAGGGTTTTGCCGGACATAACCCCCGTTTAAAGCAAGGGATTGATGTCTGTTTATTCCTTATCGAACTTATTACTGTCTCAGTTTTTTTTATCAGTCATGGACAAAAGTCCACATCAAGACTGGGCCCTAATTGAAATATACAGAGAATTATTAAATGGAAAAAGAAAAGACAAGGGAGAGTATTTATAAATTTTGAGAAAGTTAAAAACCTCTCTTTTGAATGTGTCTGGTCATAAGTCATTGGGAAAGACATGAGAAGATAATGAGTTTCAAAGCTTCAACGTGTAAGGAAAGAAGCTGTTGTCAAAATGGCCCACCCTTGAGTTGCTGATGGCCGCACAGTAATAATGTGATGCAACAGCTTGCCGAGTATTGTGTGGTCTAGCTAAGGCTGTGGGCACAAAAGCAGTCTGCTCTCGGGAGCAAAAACTAAAGTAATACCCATAGAAGAGGGAAAATGATCCAACACTGCAGCACAAGGCAAGGAGGTCAGGTTTGGAAATTAGCCTGGGACAGTTTATGAGGCAGATTGCTTTTGACTCAACTCTGTCAAGTAAGGATGCAGACCTAGAACCACCCTAATTGTGAGTGTAGTACTCCATACAAGGATGAATCAATCCCTTGTATAAACAGAGCAACTGTTCAGAAAATAAAAAGTTTCAACATCTAAACAGGACACCCAGTTTCTTAGAGACAGACATAGCTATTCCTGTAATTTGGGGTTTTCAAGAAAGATTGTATGTTACAGTAATACCAAGTATGTTCATTGAGTCAAGAGGTGGAATTACAGAACTGTCAAAGGAGAGACGAGTTGTGAGGAGTTTTCAATAGAGATGGGTAGAAATTGGGTCCCGAAAGCATTAAGCATATCAAGGTTTTGCCTATCCCACTGTCCAAACCTGGTTTATTGAGGAAGCTGTGTCCAGACAAGATGCAGATCAAGTGAGAGAAGGAGGAGCAGAATTGAAGGACATGGATGAATGCAGTGTTGAGTCATCAGCATATGAGTGCATTGGATTATTTGTGGAGAAGAGGAAATTGTTGAAAAAAAAGGAAGAAAATTGAAGGAGACTGTCCAGGACAGAACCTTGAGGACACCACTGTTGATGGAGAAAAGGGGGAGGCTAATCCATCAACAACCACAGAGATAGATCAGCCAGAGAGGAAGCTAGATATGAAGGAACAAAGTGAGGGAGGGAAGCCACAATGGGAGCTTAGAGATGAGATCTCAATGCCACATCCTGTTTAAAGGCTTAGATATGTCAAGGGCAACTACAAATGACTCCCCAACATCTTTCAGGGATGATGACTAGACATTAGTAACATGGGAAAGAATATCACCAATGTATCTTGCCTTACAGAAGCCATACTGGTAAGGAGTTGAGGAGGGATTTAAAGACTTTGGAAATGGTAAATGTCAAAGCAATAGGAGGATAGTCAGAGGGGTCAGAACGGTCACCCTACTTAGGGATGGGATTCTTCAATGCATGCTTTCAAGAAGGAAAAGTTTTGGTTTTTAAACAGAAACAGAATAGATGAGCAAGCACAGGTACAAGATCAAAAGGCCATGGGGACCATAAACCTTGCTTGCCTCCAGAGAAAGAAGCACTTTTCAAACAATCCAAAAAGAGATTGTAGGAAGAGGCATACGTCTATTAAGAGGAGCATGAGGGGTTGAAGTAATGTTAGTCATCCAAGGTGGAGTTAGAGGAGAAATAGGAACCAAAGAGAATTGCTTTGTCTGCAGGAGAGACGGCTATTGTACCATCAGAATGGAAAAGTGATGGAAAGTTAGAGTGACAGAAGTTGTTATAGATGCCCTTAGCTAAAGACCTATCTGGATGATGAGGAGAGGTTATTGCACTTCCTTTGGATAAAGGAATGCTTTGCCTCACGGATAACATGCTTGCAGCAATTACTGACGGTAATAGAAGGCTGAATGGAAGCAGAGGAAGAAGAGTTTTCCAAGCCCAATATATCCAATCCTTGCCTGAATGGCCTTAGAACAGGAATGGTTGAACCATGGATTGGATAAAGAAGTCATCTTGGGGAAGAGCGGATGAATGCTTCCATTCCTTCAAGAATAACCTCTGCTATTAATTTGGTGGAGACAGAGGCATTCCCACATAAGAGAAAGTAATTTACTGAAGGAAAGTCATGAAAGAAGTTATGTAAGTTATTCCAGTCAACTTTGTTCAGATGCTAGTATTTACACTTACAAGAGACTGCTGACTGCTGGAGGGAGAGGTGTCGTTAGAATAGATACTTTTATGATGGCGTGATCAAATGAAGCAACTCGGGAGGAGATTGTGTTTTTACAGTGGGCTGGGATAGAGGTGAAAAACAAATCCAGAATATTAGGAGAGTGGTCACAGCAGTCAGGAATATGGGTAGGATGGGAGATAATTTGCTCTAAATTTTTTTTTATTATTATTATACTTTGTCGCTGTCTCCCGCGTTTGCGAGGTAGCGCAAGGAAACAGACGAAAGAAATGGCCCAACCCCCCCCCCCCCCCCCATACACATGTATATACATACGTCCACACACGCAAATATACATACCTACACAGCTTTCCATGGTTTACCCCAGAACGCTTCACATGCCCTGCTTCAATCCACTGACAGCACGTCAACCCCGGTATACCACATCGCTCCAATTCACTCTATTCCTTGCCCTCCTTTCACCCTCCTGCATGCTCAGGCCCCGATCACACAAAATCTTTTTCACTGCATCTTTCCACCTCCATCAACTGAAAGTTGATGGAGAGAGGTGGGTGATTATTGGTGCATATGCACCTGGGCATGAGAAGAAAGATCAAGAGAGGCAAGTGTTTTGGGAGCAGCTGAATGAGTGTGTTAGTGGTTTTGATGCACGAGACCGGGTCATAGTGATGGGTGATTTGAATGCAAAGTTGAGTAATGTGGCAGTTGAGGGAATAATTGGTATACGTGGGGTGTTCAGTGTTGTAAATGGAAATGGTGAAGAGCTTGTAGATTTATGTGCTGAAAAAGGACTGATGATTGGGAATACCTGGTTTAAAAAGCGAGATATACATAAGTATACTTATGTAAGTAGGAGAGATGGCCAGAGAGCGTTATTGGATTACGTGTTGATTAATAGGCGCGTTGAAAGAGAGACTTTTGGATGTTAATGTGCTGAGATGGGCAACTGAAGGGATGTATGATCATTATCTTGTGAAGGCGAAGGTGAAGATTTATAGAGGTTTTCAAAAAAGAAGTGAGAATGTTGGGGTGAAGAGAGTAGTGAGAGTAATTAAGCTTGAAAAGGAGACTTTTGTGAGGAAGTACCTGGAGAAATTTAGTGCAGAATGGAGGGAGGTGAGAGCAAATGACGTAAGGGGAGTAGGGAAGGAATGGGATGTATTTAGGGAAGCAGTGATGGCTTGAGCAAAAGATGCTTGTGGTATGAGAAAGGTGGGAGGTGGGCAGATTAGAAAGGGGAGTGAGTGATTGGTTGAAGTAAGATTGTTAGTGATTGAAAAGAGAGAGACATTTGGACAATTTTTGCAGGGAAATAGTGCAAATGACTGGGAGATGTATAAAAGAAAGAGGCAGGAGGTCAAGAGAAAGGTGCAAGAGGTGAAAAAGAGTGCAAATTGGAGTTGGGGTGTGAGAGTAGCGTTAAATTTTAGGGAGAATAAAAAGATGTTTTGGAAGGAGATAAATAAAGTGCATAAGACAAGAGAACAAATGGGAACATCGGTGAAGGGGTCTAATGGGGAGGTAATAACAAGTAGTGGTGAAGTGAGTAGGAGATGGAGTGAGTATATTGAAGGTTTGTCGAATGTGTTTGATGATAGAGTGGCAGATATAGGGTGTTTTGGTTGAGGTGGTGTGTGAAATGAGAGGGTCATGGAGAATGGTTTGGTAAACAGAGGAGGTAGTGAAAGCTTTGCGGAAGATGAAAGCCGGCAAGGTGGTGGGTTTGGATGGTATTGCAGTGGAATTTGTTAAAAAGGGGTGACTGGTTGGTGAGGATATTCAGTGTATGTATGGCTCATGGTGAAGTGCCTGAGGATTGGCGGAATGCATGCATAGTGCCTTTGTACAAAGGTAAAGGGCATAAAGGTGAGTGTTCAAATTACAGAGGTATAAGTTTGTTGAATATTCCTGGGAAATTATATGGGAGGGTATTGGCTGAGAGGGTCAAGGCATGTACAGATCATCAGATTGGGGAAGAGCAGTGTGGTTTCGGAAGTGGTAGAGGATGTGTCGATCAGGTGTTTGCTTTGAAGTATGTATGTGAGAAATACTTAGAAAAACAGATAGATTTGTATGTAGCATTTATGGATCTGGAGAAGGCATATGATAGAGTTGATAGAGATGCTCTGTGGAAGGTATTAGGAGTATATGGTGTTTTTATCAAGGATGTAATGCATGTGTACAAATAAGAAGAGAGGAAAGTGATTGGTTCCCAGTAAATGTCAGTTTGTGGCAAGGGTGCTTGATGTCTCCTTGGTTGTTTGTTTATGGATGGGGTTGTTAGGGAGGTGAATGCAAGAGTTTTGGAGAGAGGGGCAAGTATGCAATCTATTGTGGATGAGAGGGCTTGGGAAGTGAGTCAGTTGTTATTCACTGATGATACAGTGCTGGTGGCTGATTCTGGTGAGAAACTGCAGAAGCGGGTGACTGAGTTTGGTAAAGTGTGTGAAAGAAGAAAGCTGAGAGTAATTGTGAATAAGAGCAAGGTTATTAGTTTCAGTAGGGTTGAGGGACAAGTCAACTGGGAGGTAAGTTTGAATGGAGAAAAACTGGAGGAAGTGAAGTGTTTTAGATATCTGGGAGTGGATTTAGCAGCAGATGGAACCATGGAAGCGTAAGTGAGTCACAGGGTAGGGGAGGGGGTGAAGGTTCTGGGAGCATTGAAGAATGTGTGGAAGGCGAGAACATCATCTTCGAGAGCAAAAATGGGTATGTTTGAATGAATAATGATTCCAACAATGTTATATGGTTGCAAGGTATGGGCTTTAGATAGGGTATTTTATTTATGTATTTATTTATTTTGCTTTGTCGCTGTCTCCCGCATTAGCGAGGTAGTGCAAGGAAACAGACGAAAGAATGGCCCAACCCACCCTCATACACGCGTATATACATACACGTCCACACATGCAAATATATATACCTATACATCTCAACATATACATATATATACACACACAGACATGTACATACATACACATGTACATAATTCATATTGTCTGCCTTTATTCATTCCCATTGCCACCCCGCCACACATGAAATAACAACCCCCTGCCCCCTCATGTGCGTGAGGTAGCGCTAGGAAAAGACAGCAAAGGCCACTTTTGTTCACACTCTGTCTCTAGCTGTCATGTAATAATGCACCGAAACCACAGCTCCCTTTCCACATCCAGGCCCCACAGAACTTTTCATGGTTTACCCTAGATGCTTCACATGCCCTGGTTCAATCCATTGACAGCACGTCAACCCCGGTAAACCACATCATTCCATTTCACTCTATTCCTTGCAAGTCTTTCACCCTCCTGCATGTTCAGGCCCCAATCACTCAAAATCTTTTTCACTGCATCTTTCCACCTCCAATTTGGTCTCCCACTTCTCCTCATTCCCTCCACCTCTGACACATATATCTTCTTGGTCAACCTTTCCTAACTCATTCTCTCCATGTGACCAAACCATTTCAAAACACCCTCTTCTGCTCTCTCAACCACACTCTTTCTATTATCACACATCTCTCTTACCCTATTATTACTTACTCGATCAAACCACCTCACACCACATATTGTCCCCAACTTCTCATTTCCAGCACATCCACCCTCCTCCGCACATCTCTATCCATAGCCCACGCCCCGCAACCATATAACATTGTTGGAACCACTGTTCCTTCAAACATACCCATTTTTGCTTTCCGAGATAATGTTCTCGACTTCCACACAGTCTTCAACGCTCCCAGAACTTTCGTCCCCTCCCCCACCCTATGATTCACTTCCGCTTCCATGGTTCCATCTGCTGCCAAATGTACTCCCAGATATCTAAAACACTTCACTTCCTCCAGTTTTTCTCCATTCAAACTTACCTCGCAATTGACTTGTCCCTCAACCTTACTGTACCTATTATATATGTTTAATAGAGTGATGGAGTGAAAAAGATTTTGAGTGATCGGGGCCTGAACATGCAGGAGGGTGAAAGGCGTGCAAGGAATGGAGTGAATTGAAACGGTGTTGTATACCAGGGTTGACGTGCTGTCAATGGATTGAACCAGGGCATGTGAAGTGTCTAGGGTAAACCATGGAAAGTTGTTTGGGGCCTGAATGTGGGAAGGGAGCTGTGGTTTCGGTGCATTATTACATGACAGCTAGAGACTGAGTGTGAACGAATAGGGTCTTTTGTAGTCTTCCTAGCATTACCTCATGCACATGAGGGGGGAGGGGGTTGTTATTTCATGTGTGGCAGGGTGGCGATGGGAATGAATAAAGGCAGACAATATGAATTATGTACATGTGTATATATGTATATGTCTGAGTGTGTATATATATGTATATGTTGAGATGTATAGGTATGTATATTTGCATGTGTGGACGTATATGTGCATACATGTGTATGTGGGTGGGTTGGGCCATTCTTTCGTTTGTTTCCTTGCGCTACCTCGCTAACGCGGGAGACAGCGACAAAGTAAAATAAAATAAGATAAATACATATATATTTTTTTTTTGTTTCATCTTATCTATATGTATCTAAACAAATGTTTTCTTTTAATGATTTTCTCTCTGTTCACCCATTCCTCACTTTATGTGGAATCATTAGATGTGATTTTGCTATCTGCATGGAACCTATTTGTCAGTTCCTCGTTTTAAGCATTGAAAATTTGCTTACTATTTGGATGTGTACTGTAGAAATTGTGCCACAACTTTGGCTTTCTCTGTATGTTTATTGATTTGCTATATGCGATTTCTCTTTGTGTAAGGGTTTTGCCGGACATAACCCCCGTTTAAAGCAAGGGATTGATGTCTGTTTATTCCTTATCGAACTTATTACTGTCTCAGTTTTTTTTTATCAGTCATGGACAAAAGTCCACATCAAGACTGGGCCCTAATTGAAATATACAGAGAATTATTAAATGGAAAAAGAAAAGACAAGGGAGAGTATTTATAAATTTTGAGAAAGTTAAAAACCTCTCTTTTGAAATGTGTCTGGTCATAAGTCATTGGGAAAGACATGAGAAGATAATGAGTTTCAAAGCTTCAACGTGTAAGGAAAGAAGCTGTTGTCAAAATGGCCCACCCTTGAGTTGCTGATGGCCGCACAGTAATAATGTGATGCAACAGCTTGCCGAGTATTGTGTGGTCTAGCTAAGGCTGTGGGCACAAAAGCAGTCTGCTCTCGGGAGCAAAAACTAAAGTAATACCCATAGAAGAGGGAAAATGATCCAACACTGCAGCACAAGGCAAGGAGGTCAGGTTTGGAAATTAGCCTGGGACAGTTTATGAGGCAGATTGCTTTTGACTCAACTCTGTCAAGTAAGGATGCAGACCTAGAACCACCCTAATTGTGAGTGTAGTACTCCATACAAGGATGAATCAATCCCTTGTATAAACAGAGCAACTGTTCAGAAAATAAAAAGTTTCAACATCTAAACAGGACACCCAGTTTCTTAGAGACAGACATAGCTATTCCTGTAATTTGGGGTTTTCAAGAAAGATTGTATGTTACAGTAATACCAAGTATGTTCATTGAGTCAAGAGGTGGAATTACAGAACTGTCAAAGGAGAGACGAGTTGTGAGGAGTTTTCAATAGAGATGGGTAGAAATTGGGTCCCGAAAGCATTAAGCATATCAAGGTTTTGCCTATCCCACTGTCCAAACCTGGTTTATTGAGGAAGCTGTGTCCAGACAAGATGCAGATCAAGTGAGAGAAGGAGGAGCAGAATTGAAGGACATGGATGAATGCAGTGTTGAGTCATCAGCATATGAGTGCATTGGATTATTTGTGGAGAAGAGGAAATTGTTGAAAAAAAAGGAAGAAAATTGAAGGAGACTGTCCAGGACAGAACCTTGAGGGACACCACTGTTGATGGAGAAAAGGGGGAGGCTAATCCATCAACAACCACAGAGATAGATCAGCCAGAGAGGAAGCTAGATATGAAGGAACAAAGTGAGGGAAGGAAGCCACAATGGGAGCTTAGAGATGAGATCTCAATGCCACATCCTGTTTAAAGGCTTAGATATGTCAAGGGCAACTACAAATGACTCCCCAACATCTTTCAGGGATGATGACTAGACATTAGTAACATGGGAAAGAATATCACCAATGTATCTTGCCTTACAGAAGCCATACTGGTAAGGAGTTGAGGAGGGATTTAAAGACTTTGGAAATGGTAAATGTCAAAGCAATAGGAGGATAGTCAGAGGGGTCAGAACGGTCACCCTACTTAGGGATGGGATTCTTCAATGCATGCTTTCAAGAAGGAAAAGTTTTGGTTTTTAAACAGAAACAGAATAGATGAGCAAGCACAGGTACAAGATCAAAAGGCCATGGGGACCATAAACCTTGCTTGCCTCCAGAGAAAGAAGCACTTTTCAAACAATCCAAAAAGAGATTGTAGGAAGAGGCATACGTCTATTAAGAGGAGCATGAGGGGTTGAAGTAATGTTAGTCATCCAAGGTGGAGTTAGAGGAGAAATAGGAACCAAAGAGAATTGCTTTGTCTGCAGGAGAGACGGCTATTGTACCATCAGAATGGAAAAGTGATGGAAAGTTAGAGTGACAGAAGTTGTTATAGATGCCCTTAGCTAAAGACCTATCTGGATGATGAGGAGAGGTTATTGCACTTCCTTTGGATAAAGGAATGCTTTGCCTCACGGATAACATGCTTGCAGCAATTACTGACGGTAATAGAAGCTGAATGGGAGCCAGAGGAAGAAGAGTTTTCCAAGCCCAATATATCCAATCCTTGCCTGAATGGCCTTAGAACAGGAATGGTTGAACCATGGATTGGATAAAGAAGTCATCTTGGGGGAAGAGCGGATGAATGCTTCCATTCCTTCAAGAATAACCTCTGCTATTAATTTGGTGGAGACAGAGGCATTCCCACATAAGAGAAAGTAATTTACTGAAGGAAAGTCATGAAAGAAGTTATGTAAGTTATTCCAGTCAACTTTGTTCAGATGCTAGTATTTACACTTACAAGAGACTGCTGACTGCTGGAGGGAGAGGTGTCGTTAGAATAGATACTTTTATGATGGCGTGATCAAATGAAGCAACTCGGGAGGAGATTGTGTTTTTACAGTGGGCTGGGATAGAGGTGAAAAACAAATCCAGAATATTAGGAGAGTGGTCACAGCAGTCAGGAATATGGGTAGGATGGGAGATAATTTGCTCTAAATTTTTTTTTATTATTATTATACTTTGTCGCTGTCTCCCGCGTTTGCGAGGTAGCGCAAGGAAACAGACGAAAGAAATGGCCCAAACCCCCCCCCCCCCCCCATACACATGTATATACATACGTCCACACACGCAAATATACATACCTACACAGCTTTCCATGGTTTACCCCAGACGCTTCACATGCCCTGCTTCAATCCACTGACAGCACGTCAACCCCGGTATACCACATCGCTCCAATTCACTCTATTCCTTGTCCTCCTTTCACCCTCCTGCATGCTCAGGCCCCGATCACACAAAATCTTTTTCACTCCATCTTTCCACCTCCATCAACTGAAAGTTGATGGAGAGAGGTGGGTGATTATTGGTGCATATGCACCTGGGCATGAGAAGAAAGATCAAGAGAGGCAAGTGTTTTGGGAGCAGCTGAATGAGTGTGTTAGTGGTTTTGATGCACGAGACCGGGTCATAGTGATGGGTGATTTGAATGCAAAGTTGAGTAATGTGGCAGTTGAGGGAATAATTGGTATACGTGGGGTGTTCAGTGTTGTAAATGGAAATGGTGAAGAGCTTGTAGATTTATGTGCTGAAAAAGGACTGATGATTGGGAATACCTGGTTTAAAAAGCGAGATATACATAAGTATACTTATGTAAGTAGGAGAGATGGCCAGAGAGCGTTATTGGATTACGTGTTAATTGACAGGCGTGCGAAAGAGAGACTTTTGGATGTTAATGTGCTGAGAGGTGCAACTGGAGGGATGTCTGATCATTATCTTGTGGAGGCTAAGGTGAAGATTTGTATGGGTTTTCAGAAGAGTGAATGTTGGGGTGAAGAGGGTGGTGAGAGTAAGTGAGCTTGAGAAGGAGACCTGTGTGAGGAAGTACCAGGAGAGACTGAGTACAGAATGGAAAAAGGTGAGAACAATGGAAGGAAGGGGAGTGGGGGAGGAATGGGATGTATTTAGGGAATCAGTGATGGATTGCGCAAAAGATGCTTGTTGCATGAGAAGAGTGGGAGGTGGGTTGATTAGAAAGGGTAGTGAGTGGTGGGATGAAGAAGTAAGAGTATTAGTGAAAGAGAAGAGAGAGGCATTTGGACGATTTTTGCAGGGAAAAAATGCAATTGAGTGGGAGATGTATAAAAGAAAGAGGCAGGAGGTCAAGAGAAAGGTGCAAGAGGTGAAAAAAAGGGCAAATGAGAGTTGGGGTGAGAGAGTATCATTAAATTTTAGGGAGAATAAAAAGATGTTCTGGAAGGAGGTAAATAAAGTGCGTAAGACAAGGGAGCAAATGGGAACTTCGGTGAAGGGCGCAAGTGGGGAGGTGATAGCAAAGTAGTGGTGATGTGAGAAGGAGATGGAGTGAGTATTTTGAAGGTTTGTTGAATGTGTTTGATGATAGAGTGGCAGATATAGGGTGTTTTGGTCGAGGTGGTGTGCAAAGTGAGAGGGTTAGGGAAAATGATTTGGTAAACAGAGAAGAGGTAGTGAAAGCTTTGCGGAAGATGAAAGCCGGCAAGGCAGCAGGTTTGGATGGTATTGCAGTGGAATTTATTAAAAAAGGGGGTGACTGTATTGTTGACTGGTTGGTAAGGTTATTTAATGTATGTATGACTCATGGTGAGGTGCCTGAGGATTGGCGGAATGCGTGCATAGTGCCATTGTACAAAGGCAAAGGGGATAAGAGTGAGTGCTCAAATTACAGAGGTATAAGTTTGTTGAGTATTCCTGGTAAATTATATGGGAGGGTATTGATTGAGAGGGTGAAGGCATTTATGTGTACATTTTTCCCTCATCTCTTTCCTTATACTATACATGTCCTTTACAAAGTAGATAGACTCATTATCAGTGCATACATTAGGCAGGGAAGCATATTTTTTAAACACCTAAGTTGTGCAAAGAGAGTGAGCGGGCAACTTGACCCAAGCCATGATATGCAGCTGTCAGAACCTTCATGCTGTGAAAGTGACTGCTTAGGGAACATGGTTGGTTTGGCAAGTGTTAAACCCAATCACCCAAACATTTTAGTGCACAACTCCACGAGCTGTTCTGTGTATTGGAACCCGTTTCTTGTCTCCTTTATCATTGAATGGTATAATGTTTGCCCTTATCCATTTTCTTGGAACTTTGCCTCTCTACAGTGACATCTTGAATAGTGTATCTGCAAATATCTTCAGAACACATGGTGAAATTTCATTAGGATCATGAGCCTTGTATGAGTCAAGTACTTTTAGTGTGCTGTTAATGCCTTTTCTAGATATCTCACTTATTTACAAAATTTCCCCATTCCATCTCCACTAGTGTTGAGGTTATAGTGTCTTCTACTTTGAAAACACTTTAGAATTTGTTATTCATTTTCTCGTATATCTTTACGTCATCCTCTACAATTTTTTTCCCTTCATTCCATAGCCTGATAAGCTACTCTTTAACTAACAGTTGACTCCTGATGAATTTATGGGAAAGTTTTTTATTTTCTCTTCCCTTGTCTACAATATTCCTTTCAGAGTTTCTTAATTCCTCCTCTCTTTTCCAGATATACTTATTACATCCCTCAGCTACTTTGCTTTTTGACATCTTTTATTAAACTATTCTTTCCTCTTTCTTACTATTCCCTCTGTATTTGAGGCATGGGGTACCTGTGTCTTTACTCTTTCATTGTAAATTTTACAGAACCTTTCACCACAGTATCCTGGTTCTTGGCTATTGCACTAAATTTCTCAATCTACTGTACAATGCCACTAGTGAGGCACATTAGGGGGATTTACTACAGGGGGAAAGGCATCGCCTAGATCCTGTAAGCACTGCAGTCGAAGACAGCATTGATGATGTTCCTCAGGGCCCTTGTCAGCAGAGGGAGTCAAAAGCACTTAGGGGTCTGCTGTATTAGTAGGCTGGACTTTTCAGAGAGACAAGAGGGTAGAGAGGCTAGTAAGGATGCTGCTATTTGGGGATAGGAGTAGGATTATGGCAGCAGTAGTTGTTACATAGACATTTTGCTCTGTATAAGCATTTCCAGTTATCTCTCTCATTTAGTTCCAGAGTTCACTAGTTTAGGGTGCTCTTATGAGTCTTATGCTTTAGTTTTATTTGGTGATAGACTAAGAGAAGGGTACAGAAACACGAGTAGCACATAGACCAAGAGAAGGGTACAGAAACATGAGTAGCAACAATAATACCTCTTTTTATCGTATAATGTACAGAGGTGATGTAGCCCAGGGTAAGATGTTACTGGATGTACAGAATTGTAGTAAGGAGGTGAGTTCAAGTAAGTTAAGGTGAGTTGTTGAAGGTTTGAGCTGCTGAGTCTCATAGAGTTCCTGCAGGAGGGGTCATGGCTTGCATTGTGGTCATTTGTGCTGGGGGATACCATGGGGTTGTAGTTGCTGTAGTTATCCTTGGTGTAGTCTTCAGGGGTCTTCTACCCTAACAGCCCAGGCTAGGCTCAGGTTACTTGGTTGGGTCATTTGTTGGAACTATAACCCACACACACACATAACCCCACAGCCTGGCTAGTCTGGTACACTTGTCCAGGGTACTCAAACTTCTCCACTGATAAAAGCAAAACTAGGGAGGAAAAAGGATGCAGAGATGGAGTGTGGTAATGAGATACTGTAGATAGTGGCAAGCTTCTTTGCAGATGATACTGTGTTGTTTGTTGAGAGCGAAGAGGAATTGCAGAATGTTGTAAGTGCATTTTATGATGTGTGTAGATATAGGCAGTTGAAAGTTAATGCAAGTAAAAGTAAAGTAATTGTGTTTGAAAGGAAACAAAGTGAAAGAATGATTTTGTTACACCATATAGAGTGAAAGAAGAAAGTGTACTAAATTGTGCTTTGGATATGGGGGAAAAAGACTGGAAGAAGTGAGAGAATTTAAGTATCTAGGAGCTGTCTTGGTTAATTGTGGTGATATAGAAGGAAAGTTAGGAGAGAGAGCAGTATAGGGTAGAAGAGTCACTGGGTCCCTTAGTAGAATGATGAAAGGTAGATGTGCAAGTATCGAAGTGAAGAGGATTAAGGGACAATATAGTCCTCCCAGCCCTGACCTATGCAGCCAAAACATGGATGTGGAGTGAGTCACAGAGGTCAAGAATCCAGGCTGTGGAAATGAATTGTCTGAAAAGAGCATGTGGTGTGACTAGATAGAATGAAGAAGGAAATAAAAGGGTGTATGAGAGATGTGGTATGGCAGGGAATGCAAAGGGAGTGAATTGTGGAGTGGTAGAATGGGTGAAATGTAATACCTTGAGGTGGTTTGGGCATGTGGAACGAATGCAAGACTGGGAGTTTGCAAGTAGAGTGTATGATAGTCCAGTTAAAGGTATTAGTGTGAGTGGAAGACCACCTGTGACATGGCAAATAGGGTGGAGGAATACTGGAGGGAGAGAAATAGTGGAAGAATGTGTGCAATGGTGCATGTGAGGGAGGCATGTAAGGAAAAGGAGAAGTGGAGACTTTTGCCATGGCCACCCCTTGATAGAAGTTCCCAAATAAAATGGGCATCAGACACATGAATAGATAGATGGAAATGTATTTACTTTATTCACCTCCAGTGTTATGCATGTGTATGGAAAAATAGTAGAGGTGAAAGTAAGTATGAGATAAAGAAAGAAATGAAACTTTTATAACCTCCCCATTTGTGCCAGCTAATTTCCCCACACTGATTTGTAGTGTGAAAATCAATATGTCTAGGTTTGATTTTGACATTTGCCACCAATCCTGTCCCTGTGTATGAAAGAGTACAGTAGGAAAAAATGTTTAAGAATAGGGAAGAAACAAAATTTCCCCATCCAAAGCTGTTATTGGGAGCTATCTAATGTCATCTACACCCCTCTTCTGTATACCAGGCAAACATGAAGGTATACCAGGCAAACATGAAGGTATTTATATAATTTTCAGTGTATTTTTTATTACTTTGAAATGACAATCTATCATTTCATAAGGGAAAACATTGTTTTTATGCACATAATGGATATTCTGGACCTTGACTGATATTCATGGGTAAAAAGACCTAAATCCTAAAATGAAAAGTTTTTATGCATATTGAGCCAAGATACATGCCTACCAAATTTCGTCAGTTGGCCCTAAAATGAATGTATGCCACAAACCTTGATTATTGGGAGGAAGAAACACAGCAAAAGCATTATTTCTTTCATGGGGATACATATAATAATAAGAAAATATCTGTAGGACACTGTGCAAGAAGGCATGAGATAACATGAAAACACTGGTCATAACCCTGCATCAGCACATGAAACACATGTATTACTGGTAATTAAAGAATAAATAACAGGAAAACCTTGTCTTAGACAGCCTCTTCATGTAGAAATGCATTAGAAATTTAATTTTGCTGAATTGGAGATACTCAAGCTTCAGACTGAGTGTCTAACTCTTACTTGAGGGACACAACCCATACTATTTTGAAGGTTTATATATTTCTATTAAGGAAAAGGAACTTGACTGATAGATAGGCCAATATGAGGATTGGATATGAGATATCTTAATGTGGTGTACATTGTCTCCAGTCCACCAATGTTTTGATGTTTTACTGAACCTGTCTGCTAAAGCATTGAAGGGAAAGGATCATGTGCAGTAAACAGGTAGGTTTTTTCATAACTGGTCCAACCATGGAACTGTTGTATTGTGGTTAACATTTTTTCATTTCTCTGTGGTTTTATGCAAGTTCAGTGTGCCCACATGGGTACCAGTAATCAAGGTGTTTGACTGCTCACTGTATTGTTACAATGGAGAAACAAATCCCTTTATAAGTAACACTATTTTCTTTTATATTATTATTGTTTTTATGCATATTTGCCATATCCTATGTCATCAAGGTAGTGCCAGGAACAGATGAAGAAATGGCTTCATTTGCCTGCATCCACTCTATATCTGTCATGTGTAATGCATCAAAACTAGTGCCCTTTAGCCACAATCAAGCCCCACAAAACATTTTGTGGTATCCCTGACTGCTTAACATACCCTGATTCAGCCCATTGACAGCATGTCATCACCTCTAAGCTACATTGCACTGGTTTGCTTTATACTTTGCATGCCTTACACCCTTCTGCATTTTCAGGTCCTGAACATTTAAAACATCTTTTACCCCATCCTTCCACTCCCTCTTGGTTTCCTTCTTTCCCTTGTGGCATGAGTACCCTTTATCTATATATCTATCTGTCTATCTGTCTATATAATCTGACACCCATTCCCTCCAGGAACTCCCATCAAGGGTGGCCATGGCAAAAGTCTCCACTTATCCTTGTCCTTACATGCCTTCCTGGTATACACCATTCCATGCATTCAACCTCCATTTTTCTCCCTCCAGTGTTCCTTCACCATATTTGCCCTTTCGCAGGTGCTCTTCCTCTCACACTAATCCCTTCCATTGTACTGTCACACACTCTCCTTGTAAACTCCCAGTCTTGTATTTTTCCCACATTCCTAAACTTCCTCAAAGTATTATGTTTCACCCATTTTACCACTCCACAATTCATTCCCTTTGCATTACCTGCCCATACCACATCTCTCATACACCTCTTCATTTCTTTCTTCATTTCATCTATGCTCTCCTCAAATAGCTCATTTCCACAGCCTGGATTCTTGACATCTGTGACTCATTCCATGTCCATGTTTCAACTGCATAGGTCAGGGTTGGGAGAACTATGTTGTCCTTTTATCGTTTCTTCACTTCCATATATACACTTCTACCCTTCTTTATTCTATTAAGAGACCCAGTGACTCTTCTACCCTGTATTGCTCTCTCCCTTATCTCTCCTTTCATATCACCAAACTTACCCAAGATGCTCGTAAATACTTAATATCCCTCACTTCTTCCAGTCATTCTCCCCCATATTCAAAGCACAATTTAGTACACTTTCTTCTCACTCTGTATGGTTTTACAAAATCTATACTTTCGCTCCGTTTCCATTCAAGCACCATAGCTTTACTTGCATTTACCTTCAATTGCCTGTGCTTACATACATCATAAAATGCACTTACAACCCTCTGCAATTCCTCTTCACTCTCAGCAAACAACACGGTATCATCTGCAAAGAGGCTTGCCACTATCCACCATATCCCACCACCACACTTCATCTCTGCATCTCTTTTCCCTAGTTTTGCTTTCATCTATTATCACTCCATGTTGACATCACACAGCCTTGCCTCACGCCTACATGTATCCGAAAACATTTGCTCAACTCTCCATCCACTCTTACACTTTCATTTGCTCATCTGCAGAAGACTTTCACATCATCCAGCATTTATATCCCTTCACCATATATTAACACATTCCCTAAAGCATTCCACTCGACTCTATTACACACTTTCTCCAGATCCATAGAAGCTGCATATCACTTCTTACCTTTCACTTAATTCTTTTCCACAGTCACCTTTACCACAAAAATCTGATCCATACATCCCCACTTTTCCCTAAAAAAAAAACCATGCTCTCAACTTATTCTGAATTCAGTCTCTTCTTCCTTCCATCCTCCATACCCATGCATGTAATAACTGCTGCTTCCCCTTCTCTCACATCATTCAGTTCTTCAAAATACTTTTTCCATATTCCTTTCACTTCCTCCTTTTGATTCAGCAACTCCTCATGCTTATTTCTCACATTAAGATTTCCACTCTTGTATCCACCTTTTTCCTTTTTCACCTCCTTCAAGTATAGTTTCTTGTTATCCCAAAACTTTTTACTTCACTTTCTTATAAAATCTTCATATGCTCTTTCTTTGCTTTCTTCATATGCTCTTTCTTTGCTTTCCTCTTTCCACTTACATTTTTTATATTCTTCCCTCCTCCTTTGCTGAACTTCCGCTGATACATTCCTATCGAGCAATCTACCATATGCCTTTTTCTTCTCTTCCACAGCTTTTCTGATCTCTTCTGCTCACCATGCATTGCCCTTGTTATTCCTGTATCTCGCAATCTCGTACATCTATTAATTCTACAACCTTTGATGGTATTTGTCTAAACATTTTACACACCCATTTACACATGACTGCATCCCTACATTCACTGCACTTCAATCTAAGCTTTCAGTTGCCTTCCTTTCATACTCCTCTTTATCATCCTTTTCATATAGACAACCATATCAGCACTTTGTCTTCATCTCCCATATACATATTCCTCTTACTCTCATCATTTCTTACTTAATCAACCCTCCTCACACCACACATTGTCATCAAACATTTCATTCCCAATACATTCACCCAATCCTTAACATTTTTTTCAAAGGCCCATACCTTGCATCCATACGGAACCAACAATACTACTGTACCATCAAACATAACCATCTTTACCCTGAAAGACAGAGATCTCTCTTTCCACACATTCTTCAGTGCATCCAAGACCTTTGTCCCTTCACCCATCCTATGGCTCACTTAAGCTGCTATGGTTCCATTCGCTGGTATATCCACTCCCAGGTATCCAAACATTCCATTTCATTCCAGGTTCTTAATTAAAGTCATCCTCCAAATAAACTGTCTCTTTTCACTGCAAAACCTAATAACATTGCTTTTTTTCACATTTACTCTCAACTTTCTCTTTTCACACACACACACAAACACACTCTTTGTACACACATACGCACACACACAAACTCAGACCCCAACTTATGAAATTTCTCTCCTGAATTTGCCACCAGCAATATGTCATCAACAAACAACAACCGAGTAACCTTTCAGTACCCCCTAACCTCAGCAGACTGCAAACTTACTTTTCTCTTCAAGACCCTTGCATTCACTTTCCTCACTCCTCCATCCACAATCAGAATAAACAGCCATGGTGACATTACATGTCCCTCCTGCAGACCCACTTTCACCTGGAAACACCCATCCTTTATTTTGTATCATCAAATATATTCAATGATCCTTGAAGATAATCTCTCCATCTCTTCACCTCGTCACTGCCTCTTATTTCTTCCCCATTTGTCCCCTTCACCAGTGTTCCCATTTGTTCTCATGTTTTTCTCTATTAACCTTATTCCATAACATCTTATTTTCTCTAAAGTTTGCCAACACTTGCTCACTTCAACTCTCATTTGCTTTCTTTTCAACCCCATTCCTTTTCTCTTGACCTCCTGCTGTCATCTCTTGTACATCTCCCAATCATTCACACTCCTCCCCCGTAAGTAATGCTCATATACCTCTTTTCTCTTTCACTAACAACTTTACTTCACCATTCTTCCACTCATTACTCAGTCGCACCTGCCCACCTCTCACAGGCCACACACATCTCATACCTGCCTGCTCTGCTTCCCTTAATACCTCCCATTCATTCCTCACCCACTCCCATGGTTTTGTTTACTTTCACCTTTTGCTATTCTGCACTCAACCTCTTCAGATATTTCTTCACACTCATCCCTTTTCCAAACTCACTTACTTTCACCACCCTCTTCTCACTCATATAATTTCCTTTTTTTCTGAAAACCACTAAGAATCTTCACCCTTGGCTCCACCAGGTAGTGATCAGATATCCCACTAGCTACCCCTCTCACTACACATACATCTGAAGTCTCTCTTTTGCATACCTTTCAATTAGTATGTAATCTAGTGATGTCCTCTTTCCAGGCACTAGTCCTTTTTCAGTGCACAACTCCACAAGCTGTTCACCATTTCTATACACCTCATTTGATAACCCATGCACCCTATTATACCCTCAACTGCATCATTACTTACTTTTGCATTTAAATTGCCCATCACTAATAATCTGCCTTGTGCATCAAAACTGCTGACATACTCAGCTGCTTCCAAAATACTAGCCTCTCTTTAGCTTCCTTATTGTGGCCAGATGCAAAAGCTTTAAGATAGGGTACAGATGTAGGTTGTTTGGGTTGGGGAGCTATACTTAGTGAAAGAGTCATGGCAAGTGGTTTAGTGAAGAGAGATATGGGCTGAAAACCTTGCATTTGATGAAATGTGGCAAGGCAGCTGGAGAGAATGGTATTGCAGTTGATTTGATAAAGAAAGAGGTGACTTGTTGATTGGGTAGTTAGGATTTTCATTTTATGCATGAATTATTGAGAGATAATTGAGAATTGGCAGAATGCATGTATAGTGCCTTTGTATAAAGGCAAGGGGGGCAAAGGTAAGTGCTCAAACTACATATGTAGAAGTTTGTTGATTGTATCAGGTAAGTGGTGTGGGAGAGTGGTGATTAAGAGTATGAGACAATGGAGGAACATTGTGGTTTTAGGAGTGGTAGAGATTGCTTGCTCTGAAGAATGTGTTAGGAATACTTAGAGAAACAGAAGGATGTGTATGTTAGATATAAAAATCTAGAGAAAATGTCTGATAAGATTTATAGAGATACTTTGTGGAGGGTGTTACAAACATATGGTTTGGAAAGAAGTTATTAGAAGCAGTGAGTACTTTTATCAAGAGTGAAAGCCATGCATGTGAGTAGATGGAGAGGAAGGTGAATGGTTTAAGGTGAAGGTGGGTCCGCAGCAGGGGGTGTGATTTCAACATTGCTTTTTTCATTTTTTTTATGGCTGGGTTGTGAAGAAGATAGATGCAAGAGCCTTAGTTGGAGGAAGAGGTAGCACTGTAGGGGTGATGGGCCCCTGGAATCAAGTTAGTTGTTGTTTGCTGATGACAGAGCACTGGTGGTAGATTTGAGTGAGAGATTGCAGAAGTATTTGTTTGAGTTAGGGTGAGTGTGTGGAAGGAGGAAATAGAGAGTAAATGTGAATAAAAGTAAGATTATTAGCTTAAGCACTGCAGAGGTACAGGTAAATTGGGGTGTGAGCAGAGAAAATTTGGAGGAAGCGAAGTGTTTTAGATACCTGGGAGTGGCCATGGCAGTGAATGGAACCACATATGGAAGCAGAGGTGAGTCATAGGGTGGGTGAGGTGACATAGGTTTAGGGAACTTTGAGGAATGTGTGGAAGGAGAGGTTTCTATCTGGGAGAGTGAAAATGTGTATATTTGAAGGTATAGTAGTCCCATCAATGTTGTATGGATGTGAGGAATGGGCTATAAATTTACTGGAAATTAAATGTTTGAGGACAGTATGTGGACTAAGGTTGTTTGATCAAGTGAGTAATAAAAGAGTATGAGAGAGGTGTGGTAATAAAAAGAGTGTGGTTGAGAGGGCTAAAGAGGGTGTGCTAAAATGGTTTGGACATAAGGAGGGAATGAGTGAGGAGAGGGTGACAAAGAGGATATATATATGTCAGAAGTGGAGGTGATAAGGAAAAGGAGAGACCAGGAAAAGGGGAGACCTCATCGGAGATGAAAGGATGGAGTGAAAAAGATTTTGAGTGCTCTGGCCTTAAATGTGCAGGAGGGTGAAAGGCATGCATGGGATAGATTGATATGGATGATGTGGTATACATGGGGAAATGTACTGTCATTGGACTGAATTAGGGGTATAAAGCAGCTGGGGGAACCAGGGAAAGATCTGTGGGGCCTGGTTGTGGATATGGTTAGTGATTTTGGTGCATTACACATGGCAGCTAGAAAATGGACGTGAGTGAAGAGGTCTTTTCTTAATCAGTTCCTGGCACTATTTTACTAATGCAGGAATGGACAAACAAGTGAAAAGATATATTATTATTATAATTCTACTGTACATATTTGCTGTTTCCCACGTTAGTGAGATAGCACCAGGAAACAGACGAAGAATGGCCCATCCACTCAAATACACATACGTATACATAAATGCCCATATATGCACATATACATACATATACATACACATACGCAGACACATTCATATATACACATGTATATATTCGTACTTGCTTGCATTCATCCATTATTGGCGCTACCCCGCCCCACAGGAAACAGCATTCTTTGTCCGTTTTTCCATGCCACCCCACTGACGTGGAAAACAGCGATTAAGTTTGATATATTAAGAGATTAAGTATGATATATACCTTTCAAACTACTCGGACTTTCCCACGTCAGCGAGGCAGCGCTAAGAACAGAGGACTGGGCCTTTGAGGGAACATCCTCACCTGGCCCCCTCTCTGTTCCTTCTTTTGGAAAATTAAAAAAAACGAGAGGGGAGGTTTTCCACCCTCCTGCTCCCTCCCCTTTTAGTCACCTTCTACGACACGCAGGGAATATGTGGGAAGTATTCTTTCTCCCCTATCCCCAGGGATAATTATATATACACTGAAAAGAGGCAGTGAAAGCTTTGCAGAAGATGAAAGCCGGCAAGGTGGCAGGTTTGGATGGTATTGCAGCGGAGTTTATTAAAAAAGGGGGTGACTTGTTGTTGACTGGTTGGTAAGGATACTCATTGTATGTGTGGTACATGGTGAGGTGCCTGGGGATTGACGGAATGCATGTATAGTGCCATTGTACAAAGGCAAAGGGCATAAAGGCAAGTGTTCAAATTACAGAGGTATAAGTTTGTTGAGTATTCCTGGGAAATTATATGGGAAGGTATTGATTGAGAGGGTGAAGGCATGTACAGAGCATCAGATTGGGGAAGAGCAGTGTGCTTTCAGAAGTGGTAGAGGATATGTGTGGATCAGGTGTTTAATTTGAAGAATGTATGTGAGAGATATTTAGAAAAACAGATGGACTTGTATTTAGCATTTTGTATCTGGAGAAGGCATATATAGGGTTGATAGAGATGCTTTGGGGAAGGTATTAAGAGTATATTGTGTGGGAGGTAAGTTGCTAGAAGCATTGAAAAGTTTTATTCTAGGATGTAAGTCATGTGTGCAAGTAGGAAAAGAGGAAAGTGATTGGTACCCAGTGAATGTTGATTTGCGGCAGGGGTGCGTAATGTGTCCATGGTTGTTTGATTTGTTTGTGGATGGGGTTGTTAGGGAGGTGAATGCAAGAGTTATGGAAAGAGGGGCAAGTATGCAGTCTGTTATGGATGAGGGAACTTGGGAAGTGAGTCATTTGTTGTTTGCTGATGATACAGCGCTGGTGGCTAATTCATGTGAGAAACTGCAGAAGCTGGTGACTGAGTTTGGTAAAGTGTGTGAAAGAAGAAAGCTGAGAGTAAACGAGAATAAGAGCAAGGTTATTAGGTACAGTAGGTTTGAGGGACAAGTCAGTTGGGAGGTAAGTTTGAATGGAGAACAACTGGAGGAAGTTAAGTGTTTTAGATATCTGGGAGTGGATTTGGCAGCGGATGGAACTATGGAATCAGAAGTGAATCATAGGGTTGGGGAGGGGGCGAAAGTTCTGGGAGCCTTGAAGAATGTGTGGAAGTTGAGAACTTTATCTTGGAAAGCAAAAATGGGTATGTTTGAAGGAATAGTGGTTCCAACAATGTTATATGGTTGCGAGGTGTGGGCCATAGATAGAGTTGTGCGAAGGAGGGTGGATGTACTGGAAATGAGAGTTTTGAGGACAATATGTGGTGTGAGGTGGTTTGGTTGAGTAAGTAATGATAGGGTAAGAGAGTTGTGTGGTAATAAAAAGAGTGTGGTCGAGAGAGCAGAAGAGGGTGTTTTGAAATGGTTTGGTCACATGGAGAGAATGAGTGAGGAAAGATTGACCAAGAGGATATATGTGTCAGAGGTGGAGGGAACGAGAAGTGGGAGACCAAATTGGAGGTGGAAAGATGGATTGAAAAAGATTTTGAGTGATCGGGGCCTGAATATACAGGAGGGTGAGAGGCGTGCAAGGAATAGAGTGAATTGGAACGATGTGGTATACCGTGGTCGACATGCTGTCATTGGATTGAATCAGGGCATGTGAAGCATCTGGAGTAAACCGTGGAAAGTTCTGTGGGGCCTGGATGTGGAAAGGGAGCTGTGGTTTCGAGCATTATTACATGACAGCTAGAGACTGAGTTTGAACGAATGGGGCCTTTGTTGTCTTTTCCTAGTGCTACCTCACACACATGAGGGGGGAGGGGGGATGTTATTCCATGTGTGGCAAGGTGGCGATGGGAATAAATAAAGGCAGAGTATGAATTATGTACATGTGTATATAGGTATATGTCTGTGTGTGTATATATATGTGTACATTGAGATGTATAGGGATGTATATTTGCGTGTGTGGACGTGTGTGTGTATACATGTGTATTTGGGTGGGTTTGGCCATTTCTTTCGTCTGTTTCCTTGCGCTACCTCGCAAACGTGGGAGACAGCGACAAAGCAAAATAAATAAATGATAAATATTTTCTTTTCTTTTTCTTTCAAACTATTCGCCATTTCCCGCGTTAGCGAGGTAGCGTTAAGAACAGAGAACTGGGCCTTTAAGGGAATATCATCACCTGGCCCCTTTCTCTCTTCCTTCTTTTGGAAAATTAAAAAAAAAAAAAATAATGAGAGGGGAGGATTTCCAGATTTTGCTTTGTCACATTCAGCCAATCCTCAGGCACCTCACCTTGAATCATACATACATTAAATAACCTTACCAACCAGTCAACAATACAGTCACCCCCTTTTTTAATAGATTCCACTGCAATACCATCCAAACCTGCTGCCTTGCCGGCTTTCATCTTCTGCAGAGCTTTTGCTACCTCTTCTCTGTTTATTTTTTTATTATACTTTGTCGCTGTCTCCCGCGTTTGCGAGGTAGCGCAAGGAAACAGACGAAAGAAATGGCCCAACCCCCCCCCCCCATACACATGTATATACATACGTCCACACACGCAAATATACATACACAGCTTTCCATGGCTTACCCCAGACGCTTCACATGCCTTGATTCAATCCACTGACAGCACGTCAACCCCGGTATACCACATCGCTCCAATTCACTCTATTCCTTGCCCTCCTTTCACCCTCCTGCATGTTCAGGCCCCGATCACACAAAATCTTTTTCACTCCATCTTTCCACCTCCAATTTGGTCTCCCTCTTCTCCTTGTTCCCTCCACCTCCGACACATATATCCTCTTGGTCAATCTTTCCTCACTCATCCTCTCCATGTGCCCAAACCACTTCAAAACACCCTCTTCTGCTCTCTCAACCACGCTCTTTTTATTTCCACACATCTCTCTTACCCTTACGTTACTCACTCGATCAAACCACCTCACACCACACATTGTCCTCAAACATCTCATTTCCAGCACATCCATCCTCCTGTGCACAACTCTATCCATAGCCCACGCCTCGCAACCATACAACATTGTTGGAACCACTATTCCTTCAAACATACCCATTTTTGCTTTCCGAGATAATGTTCTCGACTTCCACACATTCTTCAAGGCCCCCAGAATTTTCGCCCCCTCCCCCACCCTATGACCCACTTCCGCTTCCATGGTTCCATCCGCTGCCAGATCCACTCCCAGATATCTAAAACACTTCACTTCCTCCAGTTTTTCTCCATTCAAACTCACCTCCCAATTGACTTGACCCTCAACCCTACTGTACCTAATAACCTTGCTCTTATTTACATTTACTCTTAACTTTCTTCTTCCACACACTTTACCAAACTCAGTCACCAGCTTCTGCAGTTTCTTACATGAATCAGCCACCAGCGCTGTATCGTCAGCGAACAACAACTGACTCACTTCCCAAGCTCTCTCATCCCCAACAGACTTCATACTTGCCCCTCTTTCCAAAACTCTTGCATTTACCTCCCTAACAACCCCATCCATAAACAAATTAAACAACCATGGAGACATCACACACCCCTGCCGCAAACCTACATTCACTGAGAACCAATCACTTTCCTCTCTTCCTACACGTACACATGCCTTACATCCTCGATAAAAACTTTTCACTGCTTCTAACAACTTTCCTCCCACACCATATATTCTTAATACCTTCCACAGAGCATCTCTATCAACTCTATCATATGCCTTCTCCAGATCCATAAATGCTACATACAAATCCATTTGCTTTTCTAAGTATTTCTCACATACATTCTTCAAAGCAAACACCTGATCCACACATCCTCTACCACTTCTGAAACCACACTGCTCTTCCCCAATCTGATGCTCTGTACATGCCTTCACCCTCTCAATCAATACCCTCCCGTATAATTTACCAGGAATACTCAACAAACTTATACCTCTGTAATTTGAGCACTCACTCTTATCCCCTTTGCCTTTGTACAATGGCACTATGCACGCATTCCGCCAATCCTCAGGCACCTCACCATGAGTCATACATACATTAAATAACCTTACCAACCAGTCAACAATACAGTCACCCCCTTTTTTAATAAATTCCACTGCAATACCATCCAAACCTGCTGCCTTGCCGGCTTTCATCTTCCGCAAAGCTTTTACTACCTCTTCTCTGTTTACCAAATCATTTTCCCTAACCCTCTCACTTTGCACACCACCTCGACCAAAACACCCTATATCTGCCACTCTATCATCAAGCACATTCAACAAACCTTCAAAATACTCACTCCATCTCCTTCTCACATCACCACTACTTGTTATCACCTCCCCATTTGCGCCCTTCACTGAAGTTCCCATTTGCTCCCTTGTCTTCCGCACTTTATTTACCTCCTTCCAGAACATCTTTTTATTCTCCCTAAAATTTAATGATACTCTCTCACCCCAACTCTCATTTGCCCTTTTTTTCACCTCTTGCACCTTTCTCTTGACCTCCTGTCTCTTCTCTGTTTACCAAATCATTTTCCCTAACCCTCTCACTTTGCACACCACCTCGACCAAAACACCCTATATCTGCCACTCTGTCATCAAACACATTCAAC
The DNA here is from genome assembly GCF_036320965.1 of Panulirus ornatus. Classification (NCBI taxonomy): domain Eukaryota; kingdom Metazoa; phylum Arthropoda; class Malacostraca; order Decapoda; family Palinuridae; genus Panulirus; species Panulirus ornatus. The sequence goes on from NC_092232.1 coordinate 12,456,271, forward strand.
AAACCTTCAAAATACTCACTCCATCTCCCTCTCACATCACCACTACTTGTTATCACCTCCCATTTGCCCCCTTCACTGAAGTTCCCATTTGCTCCCTTTTCTTACGCACTTTATTTACCTCCTTCCAGATCATCCTATCATATGCCTTCTCCAGATCCATAAATGCTACATACAAATCCATCTGTTTTTCTAAGTATTTTTCACATAAATCCTTCAAAGCAAACACCTTATCCACGCATCCTCTGCCACTTCTGAAACCACAGTGCTCTTCCCATCTGATGCTTTGTACATGCCTTTACCCTGTCAATCAATAACCTCCCATACAATTTCCCAGGAGTGCTCAACAAACTTATGCCTCTGTAATTTGAACATTGAACTTTATCCCCTTTGCCTTTATACAATGGCACTATGCATGCATTCTGCCAATCCTCAGGCACTTCACCATGATCCATACATACATTGAATATCCTTACCAATCAGTCAACAACATAGTCACACCCTTTTTTAGTAAATTCCACTGCAATACCATCCAAACCCACTGCCTTGCTGGCTTTCATCTTCAGCAAAGCTTTCACTACCTCTTTTCTGTTTACCAAACCATTCTCTCTGACCCTCTCACTTCGCACACCACCCCGACCAAAACAACCTATATCTGCCACTCTCATTAAATACATTCAACAAACCCTCAAAATACTCACTCCATCTCCTCACTCCGTCACTATCTGTTATCACTACCCCACTTGCTCCCTTCTCCAATGTTTTCATTTGTTCTTATCTTATTCTTTCTAAACCTTAATGCTACTCTTTCACCCCAAGTTTCATTTGCCCTCATTTTCAACTCTTGCACCTCTTTCTTGACTTCTTGCCGCTTTCTTTTATACATCTCCCAGTCATTTACACAACTTCCTTGCAAATATCTTCCAAATACCTTTTTATTCTTTCACTAATGATCTTACTTCTTCATGCCACCACTCACTACCTTTTCTGATCTGCCCACCTTCCACCTTTCTCATACCACATGCATCTTTTATGCAGGCCATCACTGCTTTCCCAAATACACCTCATTCCACACCCACTCTCCTCACATCATTTAACTCTCATCTTTTGTCATTCTACGCTCAGTCTCTCCTGATACTTCCTCACATAAGTCTGCTTTCCAAGTTCACTTACTCTCACCACTTTCTTCTTGCTAACATTCTCTCTTCTGAAAGCCTTTACAAAGCCTCACCTTCGCCTCCACAAGATAGTGATCAGACATCCCTCCAGCTGCCCCTCTTAGCACATTACATCCAAAAGTCTCTCTTTTACATGCCTATCAGTTTACATGCCTATCCAATAACGCTCTCTGTCCATCTCTTCTACTCACATACGTATACTTATGTATATCTCTCTTTTTAAACCAGACATTCCCAGTCACCACTCTTTTTTTTCAGCACACAAATCCACAAGCTCTTCACCTTTTCCATTTACAGCACTGAACACCCCATGTGCACCAATTATACCCTCAACTGCCACATTACTCACATTCCCATTTAAATCACCCATTACTATAACCTTGTCTCATGCATCAAAGCTGCTATAACCTTGTCTCATGCATCAAAGCTGCTAATACACTCACTCAACTGCTCCCAAGACACTTACCTCTCATGATCTTTCTTCTCCTGACCAGGTGCATAGGCACCAATAATCTCCCATCTCTCTCCATCCAGTTTCAGTTTTACCCACATCAATCTAGAAATTACTTTCAAACACTCTGTCACATACCCCCACAACTCCTGTTTCAGGAGTGCATGACCTGCACATCCTTTGCAGACACATTCAGGTAGGATGAAGAAGTGGAATGGTTCCAGAACAGGAAGCTCAGGTGAACTCACTCCATATCAAGAAGGCTTCTCTGATATGTCCTTTGTACCCTTCCACTTAAATGATATTCTATCTATCGGAGGAGTTTCCCCTTAATTCCTACCCAGTGATCCAGTTTCTTAATCAGCTTCCCATGCAATAGTGTCAAATGCTTCCTGGTAGTCAGAATTCAAGTAATCCACTCATCTATCCCTGTTGTCGAAGACAGAGCTCTTTCTCATAGAAATCTAAGAGGTTCGTTACACATGACCTCCTTTACTTAGAACTGGGCAATCCCTTACTGAGGTAATTTCTCCTCTAGAAAGTCATCCATTTGCTCTTGTATAATCTTTCTCAGAACCTCACAGACTACATATGTCAGTCTGTAGTTCAGTGTTTCTAATTGGTCTCCTTTCTTTTAGATTGGTATGACATTTGCCCCTTTTCCACTCCATTGGCATTTTGCCTTTCTTCAGTGACATCTAGAACAGTATTTCATGACATTTGTGTAATGTATTTGCACACATCCTTAGCACATATGGTGAAATTTCGTCAGACATATGAGCATTATGTGGGTAAAGTTCTTTAATTATTTAATTGATGCCTTTTGTAGATATCACAATGCTATCTGTAACCTCTTCTCCATTCCATCTCGCTGGTGTTGGGGACATAGTGTCTTCCACTGTAAAAACACTTTTGACCTTGTTGTTCAGTTTCTTACATGTTGATACATCATCATCTACAATTTTTCCATCTGAATCCCTTACTTTGATATGCTGTTCTTTAACGTACAATTCATTCCTGATGAATTTATTTAAGGATTTTGGATTTTCTCCTACTTTGTGCACAATGTTCCATTCATAGTTTTTGTTTCTCATTTCTTATCTTAGTAAGCGAATGAAAGACTATTTATCTGAATAATTTTTAATATATCTATGGAAAGTACAATATCAGATATAATGTATTTCAACATGCAAAAAACAGCAGAAAAGGCAGTCTGTCGTAGATTGATTACCTCTTGAAAATTGTTGTGCACAAGACATATGTAACTTTTCTCATATTGATTACCTCTTGGAAATTGCAGAGCAAAAGATATATGTATCATCTCATGATGCCCTTCTAATATTAAATTAAACATATTCTAATTGTACGTATTTTTTTGTGCTAGGTAGGTTTTTAGTTTAGAATTTAATTTTTTGTACATCATATAGCACATTTTGACTGCATATATATTTTGAGCTTAGGTAAAATTTTAGTGTAGAATTTACATTTCACAGCTAAAATCAATCATAGATATCATGATTCTTTTCTAGTTTTAATTCATTTTCTGAAGCAGAAGTGGAGTTGAATGCAAGGCAAAATGATATATGGATTTTTTCAGTGTTGCTGACCTGTTTATGAAGAACAGCATTTTGTGACATGCAGCAATCATGACATCTGCTGATCATTTAAGTTAATGGAACTGAAGCTGTGGATGTAGCATTTATATGTGTTACTTTATTTAAGTTAAATGAATTTTGTGCATCTGTGCCTTTTATGCTGATTTAGAATATACACTTGAGTAGCATTCTTAGATATACATGTTTGGAAGTTTGGTACTTCTGTTACAAACTAGGCTTAACCCTTACTGTGTAGAAAATATGTTTAGTTATTACTTTTCCGTGAAATTATTTATGTAGGCTGGCCAAGGATGAGTTTATAAAGATAAGATGTTAAAAAGAAATGTTCTTATTTCTCTTCTTGTGCTTACTAGTGCCACGTTGTAGTAGCATTGGCCTGTTGGAAGAAGAAATTAGAACTTTCTAAGACTCTTACTTTTAGAACTCACCCCTTTTTTATCGCTAGTGATCATAACTAACACTGAGCCTTCATTCGTATGTCTTTTGTCACAGGCAACTAACACACTAACAGTCCCCCATTTCAATTTTCAGAGGAATATATTCTTTCACGAATACTACGAAATAGAGAGAGCGTGCCCACAAGTGAGTGAATCGTAATGATCTGTGTATGGCTGTTTGTGATCCTTCCTGGGCTCGACTCAGTTTTAGGTCCTGAAGCCTCTGGCCTCTGACCCCTTTTTGTGGTTATCACTCACCCTACTATCACTTTTATAACATTCTGGTGTGCTGTTAATGACTTATTAAGAAATGTGGAAACAAGAAGCACAGTTGACGTATAATCCATAACTTGTACAACCCATGGATTTATATGTATATCTCCTAACATTGTTATCCACATTTCAAAAAAAATCATAAATGAGTATTGAATGTTATTGAAGCCTGAAATCTGAATTGTATCTCACTTTCCCACCACCCTAACACTCCTTGTAATGACCATTAGAAGCCAACATTGTTATGGACAGCAGACAGCTAGTATCATTTGTGAGCTTTCTTCAGATTACTTGGTATTTTGACAAAAATTCAGTGCAAATATAGATTCTTTTAGGATCTAGAACATGGTTATTGCTGTATGGATTTTATCAAAATACCTCATTTTTTTAGCCCTTCACCTGCTGAGAGCATTGTCCAGTACCATGGATGGCTTGTAGCATCCTTTAATAGTAACAGCAATTATGTAGATTTGAGGGTGTTTAAGTCTGTTTATGGCTGTTTTGCATCAAGATATGTATTTATTTCATACCTTTCTCATTTTTGAATTATTACAGTGCTTTTACTCACAGTTATTAGATATCTTGTGTTTGTTTTGATATACAGTATCCAGGTTTTTGCTTTACTTTGCATTTACTTTATATTTTTAAAGATTACTTTAAATGTTTGTCATACCAGTATTAGAAAGTAGCATTATCATAGAACTTTGGCAGTTTCTAAGCAATTACCTTTGTTGTTTGCATTCCTCATCATTTTCATCCTAAAAGTAAATCATCCAGATACCCAATACCCAACCCTACTTCTGCTCATTTTTTAGAAAAAATGTTCTTGTTAGTATCACCTACCTTGCATTACTGGTAGCTATATACTGTACTGCAGTTTGTAAAATATTGCTGTGATGTACATACTTGTCTCCCATGAACAGCAATATGTAGAATAACATAATGATGTACTGAAAACATATGGCATTGTGAAATATATTTGTAATGCCTGTTGCCTTTACTCCTAATCCCCATAATACTCCCAGTTCCATCTGTTGATTAGTATACTTCAGTATTTGTGTGTGAGCCCTGGATATGTAGCCAGTTGTGTGTATGTTGTGCCTCTGCACGTTCAGCCATATTAGACGAAAAGAGGCTGTCACATCAGTTACCTGTTTCAGAAGGTAGATAGCAAAGTATTTCAAGTTTTTTAACCTCCATGAGACCTTTCCTGATCCTTTGTTTGAACCTGATTTATAATGTACAAAATTTCTTGCGGATGATCCTGTGATTTTACAACTGGAGAGGACAGAGTCAATTCATCATGTCTCGCTCTATATATGAATGCACCCAGGAGGAAATTCTTCTTGTCTAAGTTTACTGTTATTTTCTGCTGCCATACACATTGCATAGTTGTAAGTATTAGGTTCATATAGAACCATTTTTTAGCCAAATGTGCTGTTTTCTCTTAAAATTTGCCAACTCAGTATTTTTTTGTTGTTCCAATTGGGAAAAAATATTAAAAATCCTTTCCATCTTGTGCTAGGTTGTCTTATATCCTGTACTGCCTTTTCAGTATATGTTAGGGATTTCTTTGTTTTTAGTTTCCTCCATGCTGTGACGTTTTTAGTGCTGGTATATTTTTTTCCTCTTTAGTTGTCATGCAGAAATTATCATTCATCTTTCTCCTCTTTTAGGCTATATAGTTCAAGGTCTTGCAGTCCTTCATGACATTCCACATGATCCATTTCCTCCATGGGCACCAACAGAAATACTTTTTAGGAGGCAAAACATGCTTGTATTGTGTAGGTGATCCATGTTTACAGTGTAAGTCAGTGGGCAAAAGGAATATGTTATTTGTGCTTAAACACGAACAGAACTTTTCTGTTTTGATGAAAATTATTAATATATTTTTATACTTTGTCGCTGTCTCCCGGGTTAGTGAGGTAGCACAAGGAAACAGATGAAAGAATGGCCCAACCCACCCACATACACATGTATATACATACACTTCCACACACACACATATACATACCTATACAAAAAATTCCCTGTGTTGATGAATTTCCTCCTGGAGACAACTTATTGCCTGGAAAAAATTTAGGAATATTTATAGTAAAGATACACAACCTCATACCACACTGTTTGCATTAGATGCTTGAGGACCTGTGGCTATCATTTCATCACTTGCTTCACTTAGTGTTACATACTACAGTAAAAGTTTTAGAATTATTACAATAGCTCATTATATTGTTGCTTGCAGATCAGAAAATAAAACAGTAGCATGTAGTTATATAATCATTTTATTAGATCATAGTGTTTAGAATATCAAAAGGAGAAAATATGAAATATGAATTTGGTACTCATGATTCATTTTATCCTTTGTGGCTTTCATTTCATTGGACCCTGAACCTCTTTTTGATTACTGACATGTACCAATGGCTTCCATATCATATCGAATTATACGGAATATTAATACCCTCTCATTTTTTTACTTTAGCCCCTGGAAACTTTGTATTTCACAAATTTCACAAATTTTATAGTTCTGTCCATTTATCTATATCTCTGCATCTCTGACACTTATTCCTATTGGAACTCCCTCAAGGGGATGGCCATGGCTATAGAGTCTCCATAGTTAGTGAACTCCAGTGCTGCTTCATAGCCTTTGGTGCCTCACCCTTAACAGACCACTGGCAAAGTGCAACTGTAGTCCCATGTTTGCAGAGGCTCATACCTATTGTTTGTTCCTACTACTACCTAATGCTCCTACCTGCTACTACTACCCAGTGTTTCTTCTTAATGCTCCTGCCTAAATGTTCCTACCTACTACTTCTGTCTACTGCTCCTACCATTTTACCAAAAGACAGGGCTAGCAAATAGTGCTCACTGCAGAAAAATGTAGAGTTATGAAGAATTAGCTTTGTTCTTTAAGTGTTGTCATGTGTTTTGCATAACAAGGGGAGATTGCATATTGTGGATAGAATGCCAGTAGTCCACATCTAGGTGAGACAGAAAGAAAAGACAGCTACCTGGGTCAGAGGAGTGCATCTTGACAACCTTCTGAAGTGCTGGCTCACTTGGCAGCTGTCACTAACCCTCTATATTGCAAACACTCGTTCCAGTTGGAACTCCCTCAAGAGGTGGCCACGGCAATAGAGTCTTGATAATGAGTGAACTCCAGTGTTGTTTCTGAGCCTTTACTGCCTCACCCTTAAGTGGCCACAGGCAAAGGCAACTTTAGTGCAGTGCTTGTCATCATTACAAAATGCATAATCATACAAAATTTGACACTTAGACACAAAGAATTTACTAATAGCACTAAAAGTTAATTTTTTTAGTACATAAAATTCAACTTTTGGGGAGTACCTGCCTTACTTCTGTTATCAGGAAGAGGAACACCATAATATGACCTCTTCCTTACACAAGCATTATCCACATGACTTCTGCTTAAATCATGGAAAGCATTTTACAGATAGCAACAGTAACATCATGAATAGTCACTGAAAATGCTTCCACTAGTGCATTTCTTGGGAAATGCTTAACTTTGCACATACTTGGTGAGCCACTTTTTCCTGCCTTCACATGGTTTTGAGTGTTCCTGGACTTTTCCATAACATTTTGGCCTTGCTTTCCTGAATTCATCCACATTCCTGTGCCATTTGGTTGTACCAGATGATAAACCAAATCCTGAGGTAGCTTGGGTATAACTTGATTTCATTTTGAAAGTGGTTTATCACAGATTGATAACAAGAAATGTTTTAAAAGTTTCCACAAGCAGCATAAACATTGATTAAACCAGCACTGGCTCCCAAAAGGAAGGGAAAGTTTGATGATTGGATGAGCATGGTTACGTAATCACTCTTTGTGTGATAAGCACTCAGCCTGGGAGACATTAGTCATGTTAGGCTTGCAACAAAATGCCAAGGTCTGTGATGAAGAGCTGTTTTACAAAATTTCATTTTCATAAGGATATGAAGTTTTCCAGTTCCTCTCTGGTCTTGTGCAATACACCATTAGGTTTAAGATCTTTTTGGCTACATTTCTTGCCCATAAATCAGAAGTTGTTTTTTGTGGTGTTAAGACACCTCCAGTAGGCAAACCGTTGCTTTGCCTACACTGTATTTTTGAATTCTTTCCAATTCATGAATTTGACTTTTTTCCTTACAGCTTTTCTTTCTCTTTTATTGGAAGTTATCATTATGACTCCTCTTATTACCTGACTTAATGATGAATTATTTTTAGTGTGATTTCTAGCATTCCATAAATGATTACCCCGAGGTATCTAACATTTTCTTCAATGATATCTCTTTTCATGTTATCCCTTTATGAGGTGTCTCTTCCGTAATTTAAACCTTTCCATGTCTTCGTTCAGATTTCTCACTTATAGATAGAGCCCTATGAGCATCTGAGAGAGCACTTACTGAATGGGGACTAAAGTGCTATTTCACTCTAAAAATAGGTGTCTCCATAAGGAATTATCCCTCTTTGGCCATCATAATACCCCTGATGCTGGCTGATGCTTGTCCATAGGAACACAGTGACCATACAATAACCCACTCAGGTGTGTGAAGTCATAGTGTGGTAGTGAGGCAGCAACTGGCATCTAAGCCATCATCATGAACTTGATCTTACACAACTTAGACCTGCTGACCTTTGCTACTAATAAGTATTTCAGTTCATGAGCCTTATTGCTAGACCTATGAGATGTTAGCATGTATCTATCCTTTTTCTTGTATGTTTTATAAGCACATACTGTAAGCATCATCATGATACAAAAGTTTGCTTGCCCAGATAGGCAGAGTTTCATAAGTGTGTGATGCAAACTATATGATACAGTAGTTTGCTTGCCCAAATAGTCAAGCATATTAGTCATAAGTTCAGCATAATAATGCAGGGGTCCGTGATACTTTTCTTCTGTGCATTGTAAACTATTTATGGTTTGTTAACTTGGGAGTTTTTGTTTGACAGGCAGTTGTGATATATTCAGTATTGCAGCAATTCTAAGCCTTTATTGGTTACTGGATCAGCCTTCCCATGATGTTTTATTTGTGTTTTGTTTGATTGATGATATCAAAGTTTGTTATTTTTTGATACACTGTATGTAAGGACTTAAGCTTTGATAGTCTTGAAAACAAAAGATATTCATTTGCCGAATGTTTTGCTTAAAGGATAGTTTAATATGTTAAGGGCACTAGTTTGACTGATTGAAAGTTTTTATCACTGGCATGGTCCATTAGATGGCTCTCTCCACTCATCATTATTTAGTTGCTGCTTTCTGTTTTGCTCGCATGATATAACTGCTGAGATCCTGTTTATAAATCTTATAACTCTGTGTCACTAGTAGGGGAGGCAAAGAGAGATCTTAAGGCCCAAGATTCCTGTGCCTTGGTAAGTTAACACTGAATTGCATTAGAGGATGTTAAATCAGGTTTATCCTTTAAGTCCCTCATAAAACTGTTCTTTTATAGGATCTTAGTGGGGCATTGATTGTCTAAGTGCAAAGAACCAAACCAGCTGCCAGCATATTGCCAATATTAGCTTAAGATGAAATCTTGTAACCCTGTGTAATTGGTAGGGGAGGTAAAGATGAACCCTGAGGACTAAGGTATCCATGCCCACTTTGGGAATCAAGCTGGAGGGTATCTACCCAAGGAAATCCATATGAACTCTTCAGGATCTCTTCCTTAAGAAATTCAGTGGAAGTTTGGTTGAATTCAGTAAAAAGATTGCTATCTCTTGTTTCAGACCATGTGTGCATATCCTAGGTTAGTTGGCTCAGAATGCTTTATCATTGGATCTTTGGTTGTATACAGTACATACAACCTTAGCTCTTGTTGTTGGCCAAATGTTTTAGACCCATAGATAAGTTGCTCTTGATTGATATTTCAACAGAGCATTGGATATTAATACATTAAAGCTGCTTGCCAACCACTGTAGTTGCATTCCTAAAAGATCCCATGTTTGGCAAGGTACATAATTTACAAGGCACATAAAGGGATTTTTTTTTTTTTTTTTTTTTCTCTCCAAAAGAAGGAACAGAGAAGGGGGCCAGGTGAGGATATTCCCTCAAAGGCCCAGTCCGCTGTTCTTAACGCTACCTCGCTATCGCGGGAAATGGCGAATAGTATGAAAGAAAAGATATATGTATATGTTTTTTTTTCATACTATTCGCCATTTCCTGCGATAGCGAGGTAGCGTTAAGAACAGAGGACTGGGCCTTTGAGGGAACATCCTCACCTGGCCCCCTTCTCTGTTCCTTCTTCTGGAAAATTAAAAAAAAAAACGAGAGGGGAGGATTTCCAGCCCCCCGCTCCCTTCCCTTTTAGTTGCCTTGTACGACACACAGGGAATACGTGGGAAGTATTCTTTCTCCCCTATCCCCAGGGATATATATAATATATATATATATATATATATATATATATATATATATATGTATATGTATATATATATATATATATATATATATATATATATATATATATATATATATATATATACATATATATGTTTGAAGGAATAGTGGTTCCAACAATGTTGTATGGTTGCGAGGCGTGGGCTATGGATAGAGTTGTGCGCAGGAGGATGGATGTGCTGGAAATGAGATGTTTGAGGACAATGTGTGGTGTGAGGTGGTTTGATCGAGTAAGTAACGTAAGGGTAAGAGAGATGTGTGGAAATAAAAAGAGCGTGGTTGAGAGAGCAGAAGAGGGTGTTTTGAAATGGTTTGGGCACATGGAGAGAATGAGTGAGGAAAGATTGACCAAGAGGATATATGTGTCGGAGGTGGAGGGAACGAGGAGAAGTGGGAGACCAAATTGGAGGTGGAAAGATGGAGTGAAAAAGATTTTGTGTGATCGGGGCCTGAACATGCAGGAGAGTGAAAGGAGGGCAAGGAATAGATTGAATTGGATCGATGTGGTATACCGGGTTTGACGTGCTGTCAGTGGATTGAATCAGGGCATGTGAAGCGTCTGGGGTAAACCATGGAAAGCTGTGTAGGTATGTATATTTGCGTGTGTGGACGTATGTATATACATGTGTATGGGGGTGGGTTGGGCCATTTCTTTCGTCTGTTTTCTTGCACTACCTCGCAAACGCGGGAGACCGGCAAAAAACAGCGGCAAAAAAAAAAAAATATATATATATATATATATATATATATATATATATATATATATATATATATATATATTTATTTATCCCTGGGGTTAGGGGATTAAGAATACTTCCCACGTATTCCCTGCGTGTCGTAGAAGGCGACTAAAAGGGGAGGGAGTGGGGGGCTGGAAATCCTCCCCTCTCGTTTTTTTTTTAATTTTCCAAAAGAAGGAACAGAGAATTGGGCCAGGTGAGGGTATTCCCTCAAAGGCCCAGTCCTCTGTTCTTAATGCTACCTCGCTAATGCGGGAAATGGCGAATAGTTTAAAAGAAAAAGAAAGAAAATATATATTTATTATATTATTTTTATTATACTTTGTCGCTGTCTCCCGCGTTTGCGAGGTAGCGCAAGGAAACAGACGAAAGAAATGGCCCAACCCCCCCCATACACATGTATATACATACGTCCACACACGCAAATATACATACCTACACAGTTTTCCATGGTTTACCCCAGACGCTTTACATGCCTTAATTCAATCAACTGACAGCACGTCAACCCTGGTATACTACATCGCTCCAATTCACTCTATTCCTTGCCCTCCTTTCACCCTCCTGCATGTTCAGGCCCCGATCACACAAAATCTTTTTCACTCCATCTTTCCACCTCCAATTTGGTCTCCCTCTTCTCCTCGTTCCCTCCACCTCCGACACATATATCCTCTTGGTCAATCTTTCCTCACTCATTCTCTCCATGTGCCCAAACCACTTCAAAACACCCTCTTCTGCTCTCTCAACCACGCTCTTTTTATTTCCACACATCTCTCTTACCCTTACGTTACTCACTCGATCCAACCACCTCACACCACACATTGTCCTCAAACATCTCATTTCCAGCACATCCATCCTCCTGCGCACAACTCTATCCATAGCCCACGCCTCGCAACCATACAACATTGTTGGAACCACTATTCCTTCAAACATACCCATTTTTGCTTTCCGAGATAATGTTCTCGACTTCCACACATTCTTCAAGGCCCCCAGAATTTTTGCCCCCTCCCCCACCCTATGATCCACTTCCGCTTCCATGGTTCCATCCGCTGCCAGATCCACTCCCAGATATCTAAAACACTTCACTTCCTCCAGTTTTTCTCCATTCAAACTCACCTCCCAATTGACTTGACCCTCAACCCTACTGTACCTAATAACCTTGCTCTTATTCACATTTACCTGTGAAACTGCGGAAGCTGGTGACTGAGTTTGATAAAGTGTGTGAAAGAAGAAAGTTAAGAGTAAATGTGAATAAGAGCAAGGTTATTAGGTACAGTAGGGTTGAGGGTCAAGTCAATTGGGAGGTAAGTTTGAATGGAGAACAACTGGAGGAAGTAAAGTGTTTTAGATATCTGGGAGTGGATCTGGCAGCGGATGGAACCATGGAAGCGGAAGTGGATCATAGGGTGGGGGAGGGGGCGAAAATCCTGGGAGCCTTGAAGAATGTGTGGAAGTCGAGAACGTTATCTCGGAAAGCAAAAATGGGTATGTTTGAAGGAATAGTGGTTCCAACAATGTTGTATGGTTGCGAGGCGTGGGCTATGGATAGAGTTGTGCGCAGGAGGATGGATGTGCTGGAAATGAGATGTTTGAGGACAATGTGTGGTGTGAGGTGGTTTGATCGAGTAAGTAACGTAAGGGTAAGAGAGATGTGTGGAAATGAAAAGAGCGTGGTTGAGAGAGCAGAAGAGGGTGTTTTGAAATGGTTTGGGCACATGGAGAGAATGAGTGAGGAAAGATTGACCAAGAGGATATATGTGTCGGAGGTGGAGGGAACGAGGAGAAGTGGGAGACCAAATTGGAGGTGGAAAGATGGAGTGAAAAAGATTTTGTGTGATCGGGGCCTGAACATGCAGGAGGGTGAAAGGAGGGCAAGGAATAGAGTGAATTGGATCGATGTGGTAAACCAGGGTTGACTTGCTGTCAGTGGATTGAATCAGGGCATGTGAAGCGTCTGGGGTAAACCATGGAAAGCTGTGTAGGTATGTATATTTGCGTGTGTGGACGTGTATGTATATACATGTGTATGGGGGTAGGTTGGGCCATTTCTTTTGTCTGTTTCCTTGCGCTACCTTGCAAACGCGGGAGACAGCGACAAAGCAAAAAAAAAAAAAAATATATTTTTTTTTTCTAAATTGTTTCTTACATTTTTCACATGTATATATATGTATGTGTGTGTGTGTGTATATGTGCGTGTGTGTGTGTATGTGTATATATATATGTATATTATCCCTGGGGATAGGGGTGAAAGAATACTTCCCACGCATTCCTCGCGTGTCGTAGAAAGCGACTAGAGGGGACGAGAGCGGGGGGCCAGAAATCCTCCCCTCCTTGTATTTTTTTAACTTTCTAAAATGGGAAACAGAAGGAGGAGTCACGCGGGGAGTGCTCATCCTCCTCGAAGGCTCAGATTGGGGTGCCTAAATGTGTGTGGATGTAACCAAGATGTGAAAAAAGGAGAGATAGGTAGTATGTTTGAGGAAAGTAACCTGGATGTTTTGGCTCTGAGTGAAACGAAGCTCAAGGGTAAAGGGGAAGAGTGGTTTGGGAATGTCTTGGGAGTAAAGTCAGGGGTTAGTGAGAGGACAAGAGCAAGGGAAGGAGTAGCAGTACTCCTGAAACAGGAGTTGTGGAAGTATGTGATAGAATGTAAGAAAGTAAATTCTCAATTAATATGGGTAAAACTGAAAGTTGATGGAGAGAGATGGGTGATTATTGGTGCATATGCACCTGGGCATGAGAAGAAAGATCATATATATATATATATATATGGAAGCGGAAGTGGATCATAGGGTGGGGGAGGGGGCGAAAATTTTGGGAGCCTTGAAGAATGTGTGGAAGTCGAGAACATTATCTCGGAAAGCAAAAATGGGTATGTTTGAAGGAATAGTGGTTCCAACAATGTTGTATGGTTGCGAGGCGTGGGCTATGGATAGAGTTGTGCGCAGGAGGATGGATGTGCTGGAAATGAGATGTTTGAGGACAATGTGTGGTGTGAGGTGGTTTGATCGAGTAAGTAACGTAAGGGTAAGAGAGATGTGTGGAAATAAAAAGAGCGTGGTTGAGAGAGCAGAAGAGGGTGTTTTGAAATGGTTTGGGCACATGGAGAGAATGAGTGAGGAAAGATTGACCAAGAGGATATATGTGTCGGAGGTGGAGGGAACGAGGAGAAGAGGGAGACCAAATTGGAGGTGGAAAGATGGAGTGAAAAAGATTTTGTGTGATCGGGGCCTGAACATGCAGGAGGGTGAAAGGAGGGCAAGGAATAGAGTGAATTGGAGCGATGTGGTATACAGGGGTTGACGTGCTGTCAGTGGATTGAATCAGGGCATGTGAAGCGTCTGGGGTAAACCATGGAAAGCTGTGTAGGTATGTATATTTGCGTGTGTGGACGTGTGTATGGGGGGTCCATTTCTTTCGTCTGTTTCCTTGCGCTACCTCGCAAACGCGGGAGACAGCGACAAAGTATAAAAAAAAAAAAAAATATATATATATATATATATATATATATATAGAGAGAGAGAGAGAGAGAGAGAGAGAGAGAGAGAGATAGTGCAAGGACACAGATGAAAGAACGGCCCAACCCACCTGCATACACATGTATATACGTACACGTCCACGCGCAAATCTACATACCTATACATTTCAATGTATACATATACACACACAGACATATACATATATACACATGTACATAATTCATACTGTCTGCCTTTATTCATTCCCATCGCTACCCCGCCACGCATGAAATAACAACCCCCTCCCCCCTCATGTGTGCGAGGTAGCGCTAGGAAAAGACAACAAAGACCCCATTCGTTCACATTCAGTCTCTAGCTGTCATGTAATAATGCACCAAAACCACAGCTCCCTTTCCACATCCAGGCCCCACACAACTTTCCATGGTTTACCCCAGATGCTTCACATGCCCTGGTTCAATCCATTGACAGCACGTCGACCCCGGTATACCACATCGTTCCAGTTCACTCTATTCCTTGCACGCCTTTCACCCTCCTGCATGTTCAGGCCCCGATCACTCAGAATCTTTTTCACTCCATCTTTCCACCTCCAATTTGGTCTCCCACTTCTCCTCGTTCCCTCCACCTTTGGCACATATATCCACTTTGTCAATCTTTCCTTACTCATTCTCTCCATGTGACCAGACCATTTCAAAACACCCTCTTCTGCTCTCTCAACCACACTTTTTATTACCACACATCTCTCTTACCCTCACACCACATATTGTCCTCAAACCTCTCATTTCCAGCATATCCACCCTCCTGTGCACAACTGTATCCATAGCCCATGCCTCGCAACCATACAACATTGTTGGAACCACTATTCCTTCAAACATACCCATTTTTGCTTTCCGAGATAATGTTCTCGACTTCCACACATTCTTCAGCACTCCCAGAATTTTCGCCCTCTCCCCCACCCTATGATTCACTTCCGCTTCAATGGTTCCATCCGCTGCCAAATCCACTCCCAGATATCTAAAACACTTCACTTCCTCCAGTTTTTCTCCATTCAAACTTACCTCCCACTTGACTTGACCCTCAACCCTACTGTACCTAATAACCTTGCTCTTATTCACATTTACTCTTAACTTTCTATATATTATCCCCGGGGATAGGGGAGAAAGAATACCTCCCACGTATTCCCTGCGTGTTGTAGAAGGGGACTGAAAGGGGAGGGAGTGGGGGGCTGGAAATCCTCCCCTCTTGTTTATAGTTTTCCAAAAAAAGGAATAGAGAAGGGGGCCAAGTGAGGATATTCCCTCAAAGGCTCAGTCCTCTGTTCTTAACGCTACCTCACTAGCACAGGAAAGGGCAAACAGTATAAAAAAGATTTATAGGTGTAGGTATGTATATGTGCATGTGTGGACAAGTGTGTATATACATGTGTATGTGGGTCGGTTGGGCCATTCTTTCGTCTGTTTCCTTGCGCTACCTTGCTAACGCGGGAGACAGCGACAAAGTATGATGAATAGATATACATGAGGGGGGAGGGGGTTGTTATTCCATGTGTGGCGAGGTGGCAATGGGAATAAATAAAGGCAGACAGTATGAATTATGTACATGTGGGTATATGTATATGTCTGTGTGTGTATATATATGTGTACATTGAGATGTATAGGTATGTATATTTGCGTGTGTGGATGTGTATGTATATACATGTGTATGTGGGTGGGTTGGGCCATTCTTTCGTCTGTTTCCTTGCGCTACCTCGCTAACGCGGGAGACAGCGACAAAACAAAATAAATAAATAGATAAATGAGTATTTTGAGTATTTTGAAGGTTTGTTGAATGTGTTTGATGATAGAGTGGCAGATATAGGGTGTTTTGGTCGAGGTGGTGTGCAAAGTGAGAGGGTTAGGGAAAATGATTTGGTAAACAGAGAAGAGGTAGTGAAAGCTTTGCGGAAGATGAAAGCCGGCAAGGCAGCAGGTTTGGATGGTATTGCAGTGGAATTTATTAAAAAAGGGGGTGACTGTATTGTTGACTGGTTGGTAAGGTTATTTAATGTATGTATGACTCATGGTGAGGTGCCTGAGGATTGGCGGAATGCGTGCATAGTGCCATTGTACAAAGGCAAAGGGGATAAGAGTGAATGCTCAAATTACAGAGGTATAAGTTTGTTGAGTATTCCTGGTAAGTTATATGGGAGGGTATTGATTGAGAGGGTGAAGGCATGTACAGAGCATCAGATTGGGGAAGAGCAGTGTGGTTTCAGAAGTGGTAGAGGATGTGTGGATCAGGTGTTTGCTTTGAAGAATGTATGTGAGAAATACTTAGAAAAGCAAATGGATTTGTATGTAGCATTTATGGATCTGGAGAAGGCATATGATAGAGTTGATAGAGATGCTCTGTGGAAGGTATTAAGAATATATGGTGTGGGAGGAAAGTTGTTAGAAGCAGTGAAAAGTTTTTATCGAGGATGTAAGGCATGTGTACGTGTAGGAAGAGAGGAAAGTGATTGGTTCTCAGTGAATGTAGGTTTGCGGCAGGGGTGTGTGATGTCTCCATGGTTGTTTAATTTGTTTATGGATGGGGTTGTTAGGGAGGTAAATGCAAGAGTTTTGGAAAGAGGGGCAAGTATGAAGTCTGTTGGGGATGAGAGAGCTTGGGAAGTGAGTCAGTTGTTGTTCGCTGATGATACAGCGCTGGTGGCTGATTCATGTGAGAAACTGCAGAAGCTGGTGACTGAGTTTGGTAAAGTGTGTGGAAGAAGAAAGTTAAGAGTAAATGTGAATAAGAGCAAGGTTATTAGGTACAGTAGGGTTGAGGGTCAAGTCAATTGGGAGGTGAGTTTGAATGGAGAAAAACTGGAGGAAGTGAAGTGTTTTAGATATCTGGGAGTGGATCTGGCAGCGGATGGAACCATGGAAGCGGAAGTGGATCATAGGGTGGGGGAGGGGGCGAAAATTCTGGGGGCCTTGAAGAATGTGTGGAAGTTGAGAACATTATCTCGGAAAGCAAAAATGGGTATGTTTGAAGGAATAGTGGTTCCAACAATGTTGTATGGTTGCGAGGCGTGGGCTATGGATAGAGTTGTGCGCAGGAGGATGGATGTGCTGGAAATGAGATGTTTGAGGACAATGTGTGGTGTGAGGTGGTTTGATCGAGTGAGTAACGTAAGGGTAAGAGAGATGTGTGGAAATAAAAAGAGCGTGGTTGAGAGAGCAGAAGAGGGTGTTTTGAAGTGGTTTGGGCACATGGAGAGGATGAGTGAGGAAAGATTGACCAAGAGGATATATGTGTCGGAGGTGGAGGGAGCAAGGAGAAGAGGGAGACCAAATTGGAGGTGGAAAGATGGAGTGAAAAAGATTTTGTGTGATCAGGGCCTGAACATGCAGGAGGGTGAAAGGAGGGCAAGGAATAGAGTGAATTGGAGCGATGTGGTATACCGGGGTTGACGTGCTGTCAGTGGATTGAATCAAGGCATGTGAAGCGTCTGGGGTGAACCATGGAAAGCTGTGTAGGTATGTATATTTGCGTGTGTGGACGTATGTATATACATGTGTATGGGGGGGGGTTGGGCCATTTCTTTCGTCTGTTTCCTTGCGCTACCTCGCAAACGCGGGAGACAGCGACAAAGTATAAAAAAGAAAAAAAAAATATATATATCCCTGGAATAGGGGAGAAAGAATACTTCCCACACATTCCCTACGTGTCGTAGAAGGTGACTAAAGGGGACGGGAGTGGGGGGGTCTAGAAACCCTCCCCTCCTTGTATTCTAACTTTCTAAAAGGGGAAATAGAAGGAGTCACGTCGGGAGTGCTCATCCTCCTCAAAGGCTCAGGTTGGGGTGTCTAAATGTGTGTGGATGTAACCAAGATGAGAAAAAAGGAGAGATAGGTAGTATGTTTAAGGAAAGGATGTTATGGCTCTGAGTGAAACAAAGTTCAATGTTAAAGGGGAAGAGTGGTTTGGGAATGTCTTGGGAGTAAAGTGAGGGGTTGGTGAGAGGACAAGAGCAAGGGAAGGAGTAGCACTACTCCTGAAACAGGAGTTGTGGGAGTATGTGATAGAGTGTAAGAAAGTAAACTCTAGATTGATATGGGTAAAACTGAAAGTGGATGGGTAGAGATGGGTGATTATTGGTGCCAATGCACCTGGTCACGAGAAGAAAGATCATGGGAGGCAAGTGTTTTGCGAGCAGCTGAGTGGCTGAGTGAGTGTGTTAGTGGTTTTGATGAATGAGACTGGGTTATATTGATGGGTGATTTGAATACAAAGGTGAGTAATGTGGCAGTTGAGGGAATAATTGGTATACATGGGGTGTTCAGTGTTGTAAATGTTAATGGTGAAGAGCTCATAGATTTGTGTGCTGAAAAAGGACTGGTGATTGGGAATACCTGGCTTAAAAGGATAGTAAGTAAGTAAGTAAGTTTTTATTAGTCAAATTGTAATACAAGATATATTACAAAATTAAATTCTTACATACGTATACATAAGTATACGTATGTAAGTAGGATAGATGGCCAGAGAGCATTATTGGATTACGTCTTAATTGATAGATGCGTGAAAGAGAGACTTTTGGATGCTAATGTGCTGAGAGGTGCAACTGGATGGGTGTCTGACCATTGTCTTATGGAGGCGAAGGTGAAGATTTGTAGAGGTTTTCAGAAAAGAAGAGAGAATGTTAGGGTGAAGAGTGTGGTGAAGTGAGCTTGGGAAGGAGACTTCTGTGAGGAAGTACTGGGAGAGACTGAGTGCAGAATGGAAAAAGGTGAGAGGTGAGAGCAAAGGACATAAGGGGAGTTGAGGGAGGAATGGGATGTATTTAGGGAAGCAGTGATGGCTTGCGCAAAAGATGCTTGTGGCATGAGAAGCAAGGGAGGTGGGCAGATTAGAAAGGGTAGTGAGTGGTGGGATGAAGAAGTAAGATTGTAAGTGAAAGAGAGAGGCATTTGGACATTTTTTTTTGCTGGGAAATAGTGCAAGTGACTGGGAGATGTATAAAAGAAAGAGGCAAGAAGTCAAGAGAAAGGTGGAAAAGGTGAAAAAGAGGGCAAATGAGAGTTGGGGTGAGAGAGTATCATTAAATTCTAGGGAGAATAAAAAGATGTTTTGGAAGGAGGTAAAGAAAGTGTGTAAGACAAGAAAACAAATGGGAACATCGGTGAAGGGGGCTGATGGGGAGGTGATAACAAGTAGTGATGATGTGAGAAGGAGATGGAGTGAGTATTTTGAAGGTTTGTTGAATGTGTTAGATGATAGAGAGGCAGATACAGGGTGTTTTGGTCAAGGTGGTGTGCAAAGTGAGAGGGTCAGGGAGAATGATTTGGTAAACAGAGAAGAAGTAGTGAAAGCTTTGCAGCAGATGAAAACCGGCAAGGCGGTGGGTTTGGATGGTACTGCAGTGGAATTTATTAAAAAGGGGTGACTGTGTTGTTGACTGGTTGGTAACGATACATAATGTATGTATGGCTCATAGAAAAATGCCTGAGGATTGGCGGAATGCATGCATAGTGCATTCTGAGTTAAAGTACCTAAAGATATAAATTTGTGGTACTTATATGAATTTTGGTGAGGTCTGAGTATTTTTGGATCTGAGTACTTTGGAAACTTGAGGTTTCAAAGTGTTAGTATGGGATATACAGAATTTTTCAATGCAGCCTTAGTTTTAAGAATGTCCTTGGTTGATGTAGTTTGTTCCCTAAGATCTGCAACTACAGTGCTTTATTTGTTTTAACCATGTATATTTTAGTTCAGGCCTTTAGGGTTTTCAGCATGGATATTTTTGTATCTTTGTTATTGAAACCTTAACTTGAGACTTAGCATTCTTTGCCACTTAGAGAGGATGCTTGGATTTCTTCTGGCCAAGCACCACTCTTTGTAAAATTTGAATTTATGGGACTGGCTATACAGGGGCTATTGCAATTGAAGATGCGTATTTTATGTGTACTATCCATGGTATTGGTACTTCCGATAAGTGCTTTTTCACTCCTGTGAGGTATTTTGTTCGCCAGAAATGGTTGACAGTCTTGAAGCCAAATGGTTTACAGCCTTCAAGTCTTTGAATAAGCTGTTTGAACAGCTTTTTCTACTGGATTTTTAGCTTTTGAAAAATAGAGTATACCTTCTGAAGATTGACCACAATTGACATAAAAGAAGAAAGGAGAGGAAGAATCTCCTTTTTGTGAAGAGACAGAGGTTTAGAGCTGAAACATATCAGGAAATGTGGGTCTTCTGTGGAAGATATAATGACAACAAGACCTTCTGTGGTAAACCTAGTTGTATTGGTTTTCTTTACCTGTGCATGGAAATATGAGGTCTGGCTGATCTCAGAAAGAGTGGAATTTGTTCTTGTTATAGGATGAAAAGCATTTGCTTAATGACATGCTTCACTTGAACATAAGTCCATAGGGAGCCTAATTTGCCTTGTCTTCAGGCTCTCCACTTCCCCATTCATCACCCAATGGGAGAAAGTTTTCTGATTTCAAACCTCCTCCTTTGCTGAACTTCCATTGGTACATGCCTTTTTCTTCTCTTCTGTATCATTTCTAATCTCCTCTGTCCACCATGCATTGCCTTTTTTATTCCTTTATGGCACTACCTTGTATCCTACTACTGATTCTGCAACCTTTGATAGTATTTTTGTAAACATCTTAAACATTTCATTTACACATGACTGCATTCCTACCTTCACTGCACTTCCATTTGAGATTTCAGTTACCTTTCTTTCATACTCCTCCCTGAATTTTTTCTGATTCATCTTCATGCTTGCCTACACTTTTGCCTCTCCATTCTTCCTTACACATTTCCTCTACTTCTTGATCACACCCCCACAGGAACAGTGAAATGGTAAGAGACTCCAAAGAATCCTCTCACGACTCGAGCATCTAGCAGAGCATTTGTCAACATTTCATTCACTGCTACTCAGTCAGTCAAATCATTTTGTTCCTCTCTTCCATCATTTCTAATCCATGGATACCTGTGGGTCATCTTACAGTGAAAGAAGGTGTTTGCAAGGAATAAACTTCTCAGCACCGACAGCCACAAGACATCTTCCATTCTCATTTACTCCAAGTACTCCCCATTTACCAACTATCTCTTCAGTTTCATTGCATCTCACCCTTATATTCATTCATTACAACCACCTTTCTCTTCTGAAAACCATGTATATAGGCATTCAAATTTCTCCAGAAATGCTTCATTTCATCCTTGCACAATCTTCGTATTCACAGATGCTTGTACACATACTCATGAATATTTTACAATTATTATCAATCCTTTCACCAACACTATTCTTGATCCATTCCATCCATTTTCAGCAACACCATCCCATACTCTCAGTGTTAGCATAATTGCACATCCTTCTTTCCTTCTCCCCCGATAATTTCCATTCATTCCCATCCATACCACTCCTCACAGTCCCTCCCATAACTTGCTTTATCATGTCCATTTCACTCCATATACATGCCTAAGGATATGGGTTTCCCCAGTCCCTTGCACATCCAAACTATAACTTTTAAATCTCTCCATAAGCTTCCCCTATTAATCTCACCAGTCATCCCATTTACATTCATGACCATCACCTCAATCACTTATCCCCTTTACTCTCACCAATCATCCTATTTACATTCACGACCATCACACTCAATCGTTCATCTCTTTTACTCCCTGCTATAACTGGTACACTCCATTGCTGCATTTTAGCCATTTGTGCCTCACCTTTGAGAGGCCACTGGAAGAGGCAACTCCAGTGGTGTTTCCCAGAGGCAGCTGGGCACCCAAATTGCATGAAAAACCAAACTTCAACATACTTCAAGTGTTTATCTGTATTTAGAAAACTGCCATTGCCCTAATGGAGTTAGCCAACACGTCCCCCTCTATTCCATGCCTGAGGATGTAGTAATGAGGCCACCACGAGAAGGCAGGGTGAGACTTGGATACCCCAGAAACCTATAGTATCCCCTTAAGGAACTGAAATTCAAGATATGTCCCAACTTTTGAGCCTGTGCTGTGGTAGCAGCAGCACCTAACCCCATTGGTTATGGTATTACCACTGTGCAAAGAAACTTGATTTATAAAAATCTATTTTCAAAAAGTTAAGAAAGTACAGAAAAAAAGCTGTAGCTTCTTTATGTAAGGCAGAACAGTTGGAACTTTTGCAGTTTTTCCCCTCCAGAAGCCCCTCTTTCCTGTTGGTGCAAACTAAAGGTGGTTTAGGATTGAGGAAATTTATGCTTGCACAGTTTAACAGGTATTCTGTTAGGCAAGAACTGGTTTTGGAGGTTGGGGAGGGGGAAACAAAGTAGTTTTTAAACAGGCTAAAATTAAAATTCTGAATGATTTAAAGGGCTTCTAAAAAAATTTAAAGCAGAAAGGTTCTTAATGCAAAACACCTCCTTTAGAGAATATATACCATTTCAAAGTCTTTATTGTCAGTTGATCGTGCTGGACTCACCAATTTTTTGTAAACTTTCTCCAAGTAGATCAGTGTGAGTTGTTTGAATTATGTAAGCTGAATATATGGGCCTTTTACATGTTGAATTGAAGCCTGATAGATAGTTGATAAGTTGTCCAACACTACTTGAAAATTGAGAGGCCTAATCCCAAGCCAGTTTTTAAAGGACTGCGTTAACGAAGTGGCAAACAAAGATGTGGTGAAGCCATTGAAAGGATCAGTTTTATGAAAATTCTTTTTCTTTTATTCAGAAAAGATTCAGAAAATGGGATAACTTTCTTTTATAGTAACTGACAAGGTGCAAGACATGGCCCAATCATGGCCATTTTGGGTGAAGACGGTTTAAGAAAAAGAATGAAGAACCTAATAAGAGCTTGTCATGGGCTTGTAGACCTGATGCATAATGCGAGACAGGTTATAAGAAGAAGAAAAGATGACAGAGAGAATATAGTTCTGGCACTTCACTTTTTAAAGAAAGGAGGCATCATAGTAATAAATCCATGAGTGGTTTAGTTCTTTACAGAAACTGTGGGAAACAGCAGCCAGACTCATGCTACATTTACGAGTCTTTGTGACAGGGACACATCAGACAGCTTACAAGAGCTGTGATCGAAATGATACTGGTAAAATGGGAAAAGGGCAACAACATCATTGTGTAAGAAACGGATTGCAGGAGAGAGGTGGTGACAGAATCAATGGAACAAAAGTCCTTTGATTCAACTTTGGTTTACATAGAGGAGGAAGAGCTGCCTGAAATATGAGCAGTACTGGGTCATTTAAAACTTTTATAGAAATGAAAAAGGTGCTCACAAGAAAAGTGATTATAGCATATGTACAAAACTCCCAGAATTTGGAAAGCTGATTTTGTGATGTTGGTTATACATAGTTTCTAGGACAAAGTGAAGGGTAAAGTATAATTATGCTCAATATGTTTATGTAATTGCAAGGATGATTTGTGTTTTGAAATTGAACAGAGGGACATTCTTTGGCATTTAGAAAGAGATATAGATAGAAATTGTCCTTTAGTTGAATTTAACCAGATTATTGCTTTTCCATTCCAAGATTTAGTGCAAGCTGAAGGAGAGAATTCTGGGGGGCATTTGCCAACTGTTGATAGGTTAAAGGGAAGACACTACATCAGCAACTACTGCATTGGACCTGATTAAAGGAGAAGGTGTGCATTAGAGACTAAAGAGAAGTAGAAAGGCAAAAGGAAGGACTTTTAGAAAGAAAAGATGTATGCCACACCTTGAGGGCCAAGACAAAAGATTCATCAAAATGTTTGAGAGAGGAGGACCAGAGATGTGTCACATAGAAGAGATCACCAGTGATTGGAAAGAAAGGAATGGGATTCTAAGTCTTGGAAAATGTCACAGGTAAGAATATCAAAGACTTTGGAGATAGCTGAAATAAGAACAGTGGAGTGATAGTTAGAACTGTCAAACTTTTCATAGAGATGGGCTACAACAAGGCATAGATGACTTCAAGAAGAAGGAAATGCCCAGTTACATAGATACACAGACCCCAAGGTCCTAGTGAGGTAGTCTGACCTTAACGCTACTTAAAAAGAAAAATATAATGCTGTCTCCTTAAAAGTAGTAGAAGAAAAGGATAATATAGCAAAGGCTCTGTCCTGACTCACCTCTCCCTCTAGAAACATGCCGGATGGAAAACAGGTAGAAAAATACAAGCAGAATTACTATGCCTGAAGGAAATTTGTCTTGGAAAGTCAGAATTGTAGAATGAACATGAATATGTCATGTGTCCCATCATCAACGTGCATCCCTTCATTTTTTGTTATAAAAGACAATTGTAGGGATATCCTTGAGCTCCAGCCTTTCAACATACTATGCCTTTATTTTTCATGATGTTGAAGAATGATCTAATTCTTATTTACACTCTCAAAGCAGATGACATGGGTTAATGATTGTTGATATATCACCACAGTATGGCCAAGGAGAGATCAGTGATTGAGAAGGTAGCACCATACAACACTATGGTACGATGACTTATTAAATGAATTATTCAGTACCAGAGAGTAACAAGGGATGGTCAAGCTTAAATTTGAAGATATTAAGGGTGTTGCTATAAACATTTTCTGGGAGATTACTACACGCATCAGTAATGTTCTTGATAAAGAATTATTTCAAACAGTCCAGATTAACTTGGTGACCTACATGTTTTAGTCTGTTTTCTCTCATTTGTAATGCTGGTGCTACTCTTAAGATATTTTCACTATTGATGTTGTTGAATCCTTCGAATAATCTCAGACATTCTTATAATTTGCCCTGAAGAAGGAATCAGTTTTGTTGCTCTTCACTGCACTGCTTCCAGCTTAAGAATATCCTTGTTAAAGTTGTGGGCCAAAAATTGCTTTGCATATTTGAGGTGTGGCCTAACTAGACTTAGTCACAGTGGCAATATCATATCCATGCTTTTTTATGTAAAGTTTCTGTTGATGAATTTTAACATCCAACTTGCTTTCTTGGCAGCTTCAATACAATGCTGGGGGAATCGGAAGTTATTAGAGATAGTGACCCATAGATCCCTCATACTAGGTTTGTCCTTTATCTTGTGGCCTATCACTTCATAATCAATTTTTTTTTGTTGAGTTTTTGTACTTTTAACAGCTGATAGGATATATGTGTCAGAAATGGAGGAAACAAGGAGAAGGGGGAGACTATTTTGGAGTGTTCAGGGCTTGAACATGCAGGAGAGTGAAAGGCATGCACAGGATAGAGTAAATTGGAACAGTGTAGTGTACAGGGTCAGTGAGCTGTTCAAGAAGGCTTTTCAGTATTTTTTGTCACCAAGATCTCAGCCTCAGCTCACAAGGCTTCAGTATTCATAACACAACCCTATCATCCCATCAAAAGAAATATTATACCTATCACTACTATACTTTGCGGCAGCAAATGACACACTACTTTGTGTACTTGCACGTACTCCAGCATTTGGAGGCATTACTCATGACCCAAGCACTTTGCGATTCACTGCATGACCACCACCAGCCTGATTCACTGTCCTAAGGACTTGCCACGTGTGGACCAATTTTCTGTAATGTTGGACTATATTTTCTACTTACAGTATTTGCCTATTGAGATCTGCAAGCCCTGTTCTATACTTGGTTACCTTAAAAGCTTGTCTTAAGGATGTCTAATGATATTTTTATTTCTCATTCAGAACATGAAGCTTACCATTCTCACTACTTACTGTGAGTAAAATAATATTGCTCAAAGCAATGATCCCTCTTAGCTGGTCACCTTTATGCATATTAGCGTCCACTGCATTAGCCCTAGATTTCAGTCTGAAAGCATCTTTCCTCATAACTTCTGCAAGATCTAATGTCATGTTGGATGAAGACTTTTATTTCATTCTTAGGTCCTATACACTTTTTTCCAATACAGACGATCTATCAACCTTATCTCTAAACACATATATATTATTATATTATTTTATTATACTTTGTCGCTGTCTCCCGCGATAGCAAGGTAGTGCAAGGAAACAGACGAAAGAAATGGCCCAACCTACCCACACACACATGTATATACATACATGCTCACACACACACATATACATACCTATACATTTCAACGTATGTATACATACACAAACATATATATACACATGTACATATTCATACTTGCTGCCTTCATCCATTCCTGTCGCCACCCCGCCACGCCACATATGAAAAGGCAACCCCCTCCTCCCTGTGCATGTGCGAGGTAGCGCTAGGAAAAGACAACAAAGGCCACATTCATTCGCACTCAGTCTCAATCTGTCATGTGTAATGCACTAAAACCTTAGCTCCCTTTCCACATCTAGGCCCCACAGAACTTTCCATGGTTTACCCCAGGCGCTTCACATACCCTGGTTCAATCCATTGACAGCATGTTAACCCCAGTATACCACATCGTTCCATTTCACTCTATTCCTTGCATTCCTTTCACCCTCCTGTATGTTCAGGCTCCGATCGCTCAAAATCTTTTTCACTCCATCCTTCCAACTTCCACCTCCAATTTGGTCTCCCACTTCTCCTTATCTCCACCTCTGAGATATATCCTCTTTGTCAGTCTTTCCTCACTCATTCTCTCCATGTGACCAAATCACTTCAATACACCCTCTTCTGCTCTCTCAACCACACTCTTTTTATTATCACACATTTCTCTTACCCTTTCATTACTTACTCGATCAAACCACCTTACACCACATATTGTCCTTAAACATCTCATTTCCAACACATCCACCCTCCTCTGCACAACCTTATCTATAGCCCACTTCTCGCAGCCATATAACATTGTTAGAACCACTATTCCTTTGAACATACCCATTTTTGCTCTCTGAGATAATGTTCTTGCCTTCCACACATTCTTCAATGCTCCCAGAACCTTCACTCCCTCCCCCACCCTGTGACTCACTTTTGCTTCCATGGTTCCATCAACTGATACATCCACTCCCAGATATCTAAAACACTTCACTTCCTCCAGTTTTTCTCTGTTCAAACTTACCTCCCAGTTCACTTGTCCCTCCACCCTACTGAAACTAATAACCTTGCTCTTATTCACATTTACTCTCAGCTTTCTTCTTTCACACACTTTTCCAAACTCAGTCTCAAACTTCTGCAGTTTCTCACCCGAATCAGCCACCAGCTCTGTATCATCAGCGTACAACTTTCTCACTTCCGAAACCCTCTCATCCACAACAGACTGCATACTTGCCCCTTTCTCCGAAACTCTTGCATTCACCTCCCTAACAACCCCATCCATAAACAAATTAAACAACCGTGGCGAAATCATGCACCCCTGCCGCAAACCGACATTCACTAGGAACCAATCATTTTCCTCTCTTTATACTTGTACACATGCCTTACATCCTCGATAAAAACTTTTCATTGCTTCCAACTACTTGCCTCTCACACCATATATTCTTAATACCTTCCACAGAGCATCTCTATCAACTCTATCATATTCCTTCTCCAGATCCATAAATGCTATATTGTATACAAATCCATTTGCTTTTCTAAGTATTTCTCATATACATTCTTCAAAGCAAACACCTGATCCACACATCCTCTACCACTTCTGAAACCACACTGCTCTTCCCCAGTCTGAACTCTGTACATGCCTTGACCCTTTCATTCAATACCCTCTCATATAATTTCCCAGGAATAGTCAACAAACTTATACCTTTGTACTTTGAACACTCACCTTTATCCCCTTTTCCTTTGTACAATGGCACTATGCATGCATTCTGCAAATCCTCAGGCACCTCACCATGAATCATACACCCATTGAATATCCTCACCAACCAGTCAGCAACGCAGTCACACCTTTTTTTAATAAATTCCACTGCAAAACCATCCAAACCCACTGCCTTGCCAGCTTTCATCTTCTGCAAAGCTTTTACTACCTCTTCTCTGTTTACCAAACCATTCTCCCTAACTCTCTGACTTCGCACACCACCTCGACCAAAACATCCTATACCTGCCACTCTATCATCAAACACATTCAGCAAACCTTCAAAATACTCACTTTATCTCCTTCTCACTTCACCACTATTTGTTATTACCTCCCCATTACCCCCCTTCACCGATGTTCCCTTCTGTTCTCTTTCCTCACCAACTAGTCAACAACACAGTCACCCCCCTTTTTTTTAATAAATTCCCCATTCAATACCATCCAAACCCGCCGCCTTACTAGCTTTCATCTTCCGCAAGGCTTTTACTACTACTTCTCTGTTTACCAAACCATTCTCCCTGACCCTCTCATTTTGCACACAACCTCAACCAAAACATCCTATACCTGCCACTTTATCATCATACATTCAGCAAACCTTCAAAATACTCACTCCATCTCCTTCTCACTTCACCATTACTTGTTATAACCTCCCCATTAGCCCCCTTCACCAATGTTCCCATCTGTTCTCTTTCCATACGCACTTTATTTACCTCCTTCCAAAACATCTTTTTATTCTCCCTAAAATTTAACAAAACTCTCTCACCTCAACTCTAATTTGCCCTCTTTTTCACCTTTTGCACCTCTCTCTTGACCTCCTGCCTCTTTCTTTTATACATCTCCTACTCACCTGCACTATTTCCCTGCAAAAGTTGTCCAAATACCTCTCTTTTCTCTTTTACTAACAATCTTACCTCTTCATCCCACCACTCGCTACTCTTTCTAATCTGCCCACCTCCCACCTTTCTCATGTTTCAAGCATCTTTTGCGCAAGCCATTACTGCTTCCCTAAATACATCCTATTCCTCCCCCACTCCCCTTACGTCATTTGCTCTCACTGTCCTCCATTCTGCACTAAATCTCTCCTGGTACTTCCTCACACAAGTCTCCTTTCCAAGCTTACTTATTCTCACCACTCTCTTCACCCAAACTTTCTCTCTTCTTTTCTGAAAACCTCTATAAATCTTCACCTTTTCCTCCACAAGATAATGATCAGACATCCCTCCAGTTGCCCCTCTGAGCACATTAACATTCAAAAGTCTCTCTTTCATATCCCTATCAATGAACATGTAATCCAATAACGCTCTCTGGCCATGTTTCCTCCTTACATAGTTTTTTTTTTTTTTCCGCTTTGTCGCTGTCTCCCGCTATTGCGAGGTAGTGCAAGGAAACAGAAGAAAGAAATGGCCCAACCCACCCCCATACACATGTATATACATACGTCCACACCCGCAAATATACATACCTACACAGCTTTCCATGGTTTACCCCAGACACTTCACATGCCCTGATTCAACTCACTGACAGCACGTCAACCCCTGGTATACCACATCAATCCAATTCACTCTATTCCTTGCCCTCCTTTCACCCTCCTGCATGTTCAGGCCCCGATCACACAAAATCTTTTTCACTCCATCTTTCCACCTCCAATTTGGTCTCCCACTTCGCCTCGTTCCCTCCACCTCCGACACATATATCCTCTTGGTCAATCTTTCCTCACTCATTCTCTCCATGTGCCCAAACCATTTCAAAACACCCTCTTCTGCTCTCTCAACCACGCTCTTTTTATTTCCACACATCTCTCTTACCCTTACGTTACTTACTCGATCAAACCACCTCACACCACACATTGCCCTCAAACATCTCATTTCCAGCACATCCATCCTCCTGCGCACAACTCTATCCATAGCCCATGCCTCGCAACCATACAACATTGTTGGAACCACTATTCCTTCAAACATACCCATTTTTGCTTTCCGAGATAATGTTCTCGACTTCCACACATTCTTCAAGGCTCCCAGAATTTTCGCCCCCTCCCCCACCCTATGATCTACTTCTGCTTCCATGGTTCCATCCGCTGCCAGATCCACTCCCAGATATCTAAAACACTTTACTTCCTCCAGTTTTTCTCCATTCAAACTTACCTCCCAATTGACTTGACCCTCAACCCTACTGTACCTAATAACCTTGCTCTTATTCACATTTACTCTTAACTTTCTTCTTTCACACACTTTACCAAACTCAGTCACCAGCTTCTGCAGTTTCTCACATGAATCAGCCACCAGCGCTGTATCATCAGCGAACAACAACTGACTCACTTCCCAATCTCTCTCATCCCCAACAGACTTCATACTTGCCCCTCTTTCCAAAACTCTTGCATTCACCTCCCTAACAACCCCATCCATAAACAAATTAAACAACCATGGAGACATCACACACCCCTGCCACAAACCTACATTCACTGAGAACCAATCACTTTCCTCTCTTCCTACACGTACACATGCCTTACATCCTCGATAAAAACTTTTCACTGCTTCTAACAACTTGCCTCCCACACCATATATTCTTAATACCTTCCACAGAGCATCTCTATCAACTCTATCATATGCCTTCTCCAGATCCATAAATGCTACATACAAATCCATTTGCTTTTCTAAGTATTTCTCACATACATTCTTCAAAGCAAACACCTGATCCACACATCCTCTACCACCTCTGAAACCACACTGCTCTTCCCCAATCTGATGCTCTGTATATGCCTTCACCCTCTCAATCAATACCCTCCCATATAATTTACCAGGAATACTCAACAAACTTGTACCTCTGTAATTTGAGCACTCACTCTTATCCCCTTTGCCATTGTACAATGGCACTATGCACGCATTCCGCCAATCCTCAGGCACCTCACCATGAGTCATACATACATTAAATAACCTTACCAACCAGTCAATAATACAGTCAACCCCTTTTTTAATAAATCCACTGCAATACCATCCAAACCTGCTGCCTTGCCGGCTTTCATCTTCCGCAAAGCTTTTACTACCTCTTCTCTGTTTACCAAATCATTTTCCCTAACCCTCTCACTTTGCACACCACCTCGACCAAAACACCCTATATCTGCCACTCTATCATCAAACACATTCAACAAACCTTCAAAATACTCACTCCATCTCCTTCTCACATCACCACTACTTGTTATCACCTCCCCATTTGCGCCCTTCACTGAAGTTCCCATTTGCTCCCTTGTCTTACGCACTTTATTTACCTCCTTCCAGAACATCTTTTTATTCTCCCTAAAATTTAATGAAACTCTCTCACCCCAACTCTCATTTGCCCTCTTTTTCACCTCTTGCACCTTTCTCTTGACCTCCTGTCTCTTTCTTTTATACATCTCCCACCCAATTGCATTTTTTCCCTGCAAAAATCGTCCAAATGCCTCTCTCTTCTCTTTCACTAATAATCTTACTTCTTCATCCCACCACTCACTACCCTTTCTAATCAACCCACCTCCCACTCTTCTCATGCCACAAGCATCTTTTGCGCAATCCATCACTGATTCCCTAAATACATCCCATTCCTCCCCCACTCCCCTTACTTCCATTGTTCTCACCTTTTTCCATTCTGTACTCAGTCTCTCCTGGTACTTCCTCACACAAGTCTCCTTCCCAAGCTCACTTACTCTCACCACCCTCTTCACCCCAACATTCACTCTTCTTTTCTGAAAACCCATACAAATCTTCACCTTAGCCTCCACAAGATAATAATCAGACATCCCTCCAGTTGCACCTGTCAGCACATTAACTTCCAAAAGTCTCTCTTTCGCACGCCTGTCAATTAACACGTAATCCAATAACGCTTTCCGGCCATCTCTCCTACTTACATACGTATACTTATGTATATCTCGCTTTTTAAACCAGGTATTCCCAGTCACCAGTCACTTTTCAGCACATAAATCTACAAGCTCTTCACCATTTCCATTTACAACACTGAACACCCCATGTATACCAATTATTCCCTCAACTGCCACATTACTCACCTTTGCATTCAAATCACCCATCACTATAACCCGGTCTCATGCATCAAAACCACTAACACACTCATTCAGCTGCTCCCAAAACACTTGCCTCTCATGATCTTATTTATATACTTATTTATATCTCTCTTTTTAAACCAGGTATTCCCAATCTCCAGTCCTTTTTCAGCACACAAATCTACAAGCTCTTCACCATTTCCATTTACAACACTGAACACCCCATGTACACCAATTATACCCTCAACTGCCACATTACCTACCTTTGCTTTCAAATCACCCATCACTATAGCCCAGTCTCAAGCATCAAAGCTACTAACACACTTACTCAGCTGCTTCCAAAATACTTGCCTCTCATGATCTTTCTTCTTATGACCATGTGCATAGGCACCAATAATAACCCATCTCTCTCCATCCAGTTTTACCCACATCAAGCTAGAGTTTACTTTCTTACACTCAATCACATACTCCCACAACTCCTGCTTCAAGAGTAGCTTTACTCCTTCCTTTGCTCTTGTCCTCTCACCAACCTTTGACTTTACTCCTAAGTCATTCCCAATTCACTCTTTCCCTTTACCCTTTCGCTTCATTTCACTCTGAGCCAAAATATCCAGGCTCCTTTCCTCAAACATACTACCTGTCTCTCCTTTTTTCTCATCTTGGTTACATCCACACACATTTAGACACCCTAATCTGAGCCTTCAAGAAGGATGAACACTCCCCACAGGACTCCTTCTTCTGTTTCCCCTTTAAGAAAGTTAGAGTACAAGGAGGGGTTGGATTCTAGGCCCTGCTCCCATCCCCTTTAGTCACCTACAACATGCGGGGAATGCATGGGAAGTATTCTTTCTCCCCTATATTATACTGAACTGCTGTTTCCCGTGTCAATGAGGTAGCGCAAGGAAACAGACAAAGAATGGCCCAACCACTCATATACCCATATATATATGCATAAATGCCTATACACGTACATATACATATCAGCATACACATACACAGACACATACATATTTTTTTTTTTTTTTTTTTATACTTTGTCGCTGTCTCCCGCGTTTGCGAGGTAGCGCAAGGAAACAGACGAAAGAAATGGCCCAACCCCCCCCCATACACATGTACATACACACGTCCACACACGCAAATATACATACCTACACAGCTTTCCATGGTTTACCCCAGACGCTTCACATGCCTTGATTCAATCCACTGACAGCACGTCAACCCCTGTATACCACATGGCTCCAATTCACTCTATTCCTTGCCCTCCTTTCACCCTCCTGCATGTTCAGGCCCCGATCACACAAAATCTTTTTCACTCCATCTTTCCACCTCCAATTTGGTCTCCCTCTTCTCCTCGTTCCCTCCACCTCCGACACATATATCCTCTTGGTCAATCTTTCCTCACTCATTCTCTCCATGTGCCCAAACCATTTCAAAACACCCTCTTCTGCTCTCTCAACCACGCTCTTTTTATTTCCACACATCTCTCTTACCCTTACGTTACTTACTCGATCAAACCACCTCACACCACACATTGTCCTCAAACATCTCATTTCCAGCACATCCATCCTCCTGCGCACATCTCTATCCATAGCCCACGCCTCGCAACCATACAACATTGTTGGAACCACTATTCCTTCAAACATACCCATTTTTGCTTTCCGAGATAATGTTCTCGACTTCCACACATTTTTCAAGGCTCCCAAAATTTTCGCCCCCTCCCCCACCCTATGATCCACTTCCGCTTCCATGGTTCCATCCGCTGACAGATCCACTCCCAGATATCTAAAACACTTCACTTCCTCCAGTTTTTCTCCATTCAAACTCACCTCCCAATTGACTTGACCCTCACCCCTACTGTACCTAATAACCTTGCTCTTATTCCCATTTACTCTTAACTTTCTTCTTCCACACACTTTACCAAACTCAGTCACCAGCTTCTGCAGTTTCTCACATGAATCAGCCACATACATATATATACATGTATATGTTCATACTTGCTGCCGTCATCCATTTCCATCGCTACCATGCCACAAAGGAAATACCCCCCTACAGCGAGCTAGCGCCAGGAAAAGAAAAAAAAAAAAGGGGGCCACATTCACTCACACTTAATCTCTGTCTGTCATGTGCAGTGCACCGAAACCACAGCACCCTTTCACATCCCAGCCCCATAGACCTTTCCATGGTTTACCCCAGACACTTCACATGCCCTGGTTCAGTCCATCGACAGCATGTCGACTCCAGTATACCACGTCGTTCTAATTCACACTATTCCTCATGCCTATCACCCTCCTGTATGTTCAGGCCTTGATTGCTCAAATTCTTTTTCACTCCATCCTTCCACTTCCAATTTGGTCTCCTGCCTCTCCTTGTTCCCTCTACCTCTGACACATATATCCTATTTATCAACCTTTCCTCACTCATTCTTTCCATGTGACCAAACCATTTCAGCACACCCTCTTCTTCTCTCTCAACCACACTCTTTTCATTACTGCACATCTCTCTTACCCTTTCATTTCCTACTCGATCAAACCTCCTCACACCACATAATGTTGTCAAACATTTCATTTCCAACACATCCACCCTCCTCTGTACAACCCTATCTATAGCCCATACCTCACGACCATATAACATTGTTGGAACTGCTATTCCTTCAAATATACCCATTTTTGCTCTCTGAGATAAAATTCTCGCCTTCCACACATTCTTCAATGCTCCCAGAACCTTTACCCCCTCCCTCACCATGTGACTCACTTCCGCTTCCATGGTTCTGTCCGCTGCTAGGTCCACTCCCACATATCTAAAACACTTCACTTTCTCCAGTTTTTCTCCATTCAGACTTAACTTGTCCATGAACCCTGCTTTTATTCACATTTACTCTCAACTTTCTCCTTTCACACACTTTTACAAACTCAGTCACCATGTTCTGCAATTTCTCACCCAAATCAGTCACCAGCATTGTATCATCAACGAACAACAACTGACTCACTTCCCAGGCCCTCTCATCCACAACAGACTGCATACTTGCCCCTCTCTCCAAAACTCTTGCATTCACCTCCCGAACCACCCCTTCCATAAACAAATTAAACAACCATGGGGATATTACGCACCGCTGCTGCACTGCAGACATGTTTGGAATAATTGTTTATTGATGCAGTGTATTGGCAATATATAATCACTAATAGACCATCAATATGCACATAGTTAAAACCAAGCAAGCTTTTACAAGTATATTATCCATGAACAGTTAATATTTACCTTGATCAGCTGAGAGTCTGCCTGCCAATGCCAGTGGTAAATTTGGGAACATTAGGAGTGATGTCTTGTTGGAAGAAATTGCATGACTTATTTATTCTGTTACTGATCCTTTCATAGGAACAAACAAAGATCCCTTCTATTTGACCACATCAACTTTTACATTAGAATGCTACCACAGAGAGCACACATATGCATATGCACAAACACCTCTCCAATTGAATGATGATCCGTAGGCCTGCACTTTAAATTAGTTCAAATTCATCCAATCCCCATTGATCACCAGTAGCACCAGTTCACTATGCTGATCATAAACAATATCCACTATTATGCAATCACAATAAAGTAAGCAGTGTAGACCATGTGTAGATGGGATGCTATAGTCCTTTTGTAGGGGATGTAGTCTCATTTCAACACTGAAGACACTAGCACCAAACAAACCCCTGTGGTGCACAATCTCCTAAATTGTTCCTTGTAGTTGTAAGATTGGACTTGACAGCTGTTCATCTGACATGACATCAGTCATCACTTTGTAGTTGCCTTAAGTTAACGAAAGCTATTTCTCAGCATTGTGATCATTCTGTTGGAATGCTATGTGCCATAAGGGATGAGGGGTTAGGCTACTATGTGCCTTAAAAGGGAGGTAAAGGATGGCACTGGTGGTATCTGTCCTCACTAACTGTAGGCATGGTACTGTAACAAAAATACCGCTGACATTACTTCTCAAGCTACATTTTATTACAGGGCTTATTTCAATATGAACAATTCTCCATAAACAGCTTTAAGCTGATTCAAGTTACAACACCATACTTACAAATGCTGATCAGACAACTGTATTTTTTTTTTTCCTCTGGTGTCTAACCATGGATTGATCATTGATGCAAACCCAGCATCAGCACAGCAACCCTGATGCTAAAACACAGGCTGACACAAAGGATTCTTGTGTCCAGCCTCACCGTCCCCTCCTGGTGTGGCAGTACACTAAGCAGTTAGACAGTCTATCCTTAGATTAATCTGATTGACAATTTACATATCTACAGATTTCATTATACAATTGGCTCTTTACAGAGCATACAAATAACAAAGCTATAGATCACATATCTCCCACAGTCCTTATACCATAATATAATCATATTTCATGTATTAATCTTATTCTAAAGTACCTCTGATGTGTTTGGAGTATCCAGCTGTTTAAAGTTGTTAGAGTAATAGTTTTAGAGCATTTTTTTGTAACTTATTAAAATTGCTCTAAGATGTTTACTGTTTATATGGAATCCATGAATCATTGCTTATGCATGTAAAATATGTTTTTGATCTTTAAGTGTACAGTATACTATTATTATGTATTCTGTGAATATTTCTTTATCACAGGTGCTTTATATTTTCCTGTATACATGCATTGATAACTATAATGTTTAAGTGCTTTTTTGACATTTAGATAAGCTGTTTGATTTTTATGTATCTTTTTTATGTAGAATTTCATAGTGATCAGAATTTTGTGTTGTTTGAAGTGATTATCTTTTGAATAGTGTGTATGTTTATGTAAAAAGAAAAGAAACCTTCTTTTCAATGTATATGTAAACTAATATTTACTTAAGAAATACTATAGCTTAGAGAGTCATACTTTCTTTTTTTTGGTAACCTGATATTCAGATAGGTATTGCATATTTATTTGCAGTCTAGCCTACTATCGGACAAATTCAAGCGACCATTCAAGAAGAGACACTCCTCCCTTCCACATGCTCCATCAAACCGTGTAAATAAGTATCTGGCCCAGGCCATTGAAGCCAGATCTGTAGATAGGGAAAAGTCTACTCATGTTTCACTTATCACTCTATGCTTCAGAGACAGCGAAAAGGAAAGAAACGTAAGTTGGAGTACCATTTAACTAATGATTTTGATATAGATTTAAGCAGGGCTCAGTATGGTTGCATTTCATAGGTTTGTCAATGAGTAGAGTAACCACCTTGTTTTTAAGAGCATTAAGTTACTGAGAATCTTCAAGACAGATTGATAAGGTTTGTTTGATCCTAAATATTAAAGAGCATGCTAACTTTTTTCCCTTACCCAAGATCAAACAGAGACACTCATGCAGTGGGTATGTTATGCCATTGGCTTTGTAGTCTCACACAGATACCGATAGAACTGCAGAACTGATAAAGTGGAAAGGCACAGAGATATGTGTATTCTCTGTGTTTGTTCTCTTTATACGAGTATGTCTGTGTGCTTAGATGCATCCGCATTTATATTTATAAAAGGCACTTGTATTTGTGCATACATACTCATAGTGAACAGCTTAAGAATATATGAGCAGTTAACTTCAAGATCTGTTTTTAATGCAATATATATTTACATGCCCTACTTTCTACATTCTGTACATTATGGTTTATCCTTTCTTTCAGTACCATGAGGAGTTAGATGTGGGTTTTGGCAGCTCTTTGCTGTGTTCACTGTTTTTACTGCTGTTTGTGGCATCAGTGCAGGCACTGGTCTTGCCACGCACTCTGCTCTTCCTTTTCTTGTTCCTCGCGGCTTTTGTTACAATATCTGTAATGCTTATTGTCCTTCTGGCATCCAGGTATGTGTTTTATTGACAATTTTATACTGTTTAGTCTTTCTAACTCAGTTATTTTTAATGCTTGAGATTTTTTTAGGGATATGAATGAATGTAGGACTTTGAAATATCGACTTTTATCAGTTTGGATTAGAAAATTTGTATTAAGGTAGCAGATAGAATTTAGTTCAGACCTACTTTGTTATTTCTTTTTATTCTGCCCACATACACTAATGAAGACAATTTTAAATGAAAAAGAAGTGGGATCAAAATATGATTTTGTTATTGTTTGCATCCTGAGGTGTCTTCTTGTAAGGTTTAGTGCTTGTTCACATCAAGCTGGGAGAGGATTATGTCTTGGATTTATTATGATCATAATTCTTATACACCTTATATAGACTTATATTTTGAGTTGAGGATAAGAAATAGTATTTCAAAGAATCTTGAAATGTTTAAGGATAACACTGATGAACAGAATTAGAGATAGTATTTCAGAGAATTCTTATAGTGGTTCAGAATAATGCTGTATGAATAGTAGTAGGAACCTTCAGTTGAGGTGTAGAATTCAGATGACACTGGTGTGTCAGTGAAATAGCTCAAAAAGGTTTAGAAGTTTATTACAAATGGAACCGACTATTCCAGTCCTTTGATTTCCTGTGGTGTTGGGGATAGGGACACAAGTTCCACAAAATAAGCGGCCACAAAATGAACTTGCTTATATGCAGTTGATCCATCTAATGTAATTGTAGCTAATGATAATGAAAAGAAATATTTAGCCAAACTGAGATGGAAAATTCTAGGAAGGCTCTTTAACCCTTACATGGTGGGATTGGTTGGGAGTTCCATCATGATGTCATCTCCTATGACCCACTCACACAGATTCCTGCCTGAAAATATTCATATTGAGGCATTCTTCCATTGTAACCCATCTTCAGTACATTTACTCTGGCTGAATATCATTGACAGTGTATCAGACAAGCTTTGGCCTTTGTCTGTGTGTGATTATTATTTGTGTGTTACAGGGAGAGTTTTATTCTTATTTTGCCCCATCTCTTAACCTTTTATTCTTGTATGTATGTACCATGTCTCACATCTATGTGTACACACACACACACACACACACACACACACACACACACACACACACACACACACACACACACACACATTTCATTACTCTTGATTAGACCTTCATCTTCACTCAAGATTGTCAAATTCCAGCGAATATCATAGTGAGTGAGAAATATTGCTAACTTTACGGTAAATGCTGAATAGTTACTCAGTCATAATGTTTCCCACGGAGCCTATGGTCACACGGTCACAGCTGCAGTTGCATAACATAAACATTACCTTAAAACTAACCTACGACAGCACTTAGCTCTGTCATCTGAAGAAGGGTAATTGTTATCCCCAGTGTTTGTCAGAAGTCAAAACTGCAAAATATATATCATGGCAGAAGTAAGCACAAAAACAATTATGGGAAAGCAAATGAAACAAACTGAGATACTGAGGAGAACTGACTTTTTTTCTTTTTCACGAGGAGACTTCTGTAGGCTACTAATAGTACAATAAGTCAGCTGAATATTTTACTAGTGATGGGAAAAGTTGTGACCCATGGATGTAGGCCTTTGCTTTATAAGAGAACTTCCTTAGATGTTGACCACCACTTAAAGGTTAATGAGATGCACCTTAATGGTGGAGTTATGTTTATGCCACTCTTCATCATCAACTTACCTCAGCAATTAGAAGCTACCCCAGAACACCAGCTGACAATATAGGAGCTAGCTCATTATCTTGTGCTCTTGGACTGAGTGATCAGTGAAAGGATTAATGTGGTTCTAAACTTGGAGTGAAGTTTCTTGGTTGGGAGGAATACTTTTATAACCAAGTGTAGCTTCTTTATAGTTCATTGCAATATCCACAATCTGAAGTGCATGGTGTACTTGATATTCTCTCTTAACCATTCAAGTGCATACCCTTCCTTGTACATATTGAATTTTTGATGGAAAAAAAAATGGATCACTTATCTGTGAATCCACTCACAGTGAACTCATTTAAAGTGAAGGAACCCAGTGCTGCTGTGTAAACAGTGTTCACCTTGAGAACTGCGTGGTAGTTAAAATTACAGTAACAATTGACCCTCTTCAATAATAAAGATAGAAAATAGGACTCTGCTTATGTTCATTTAGGATTTGGACCATATATTATGAATAGTTTTCGCCTGTCAAATGGCTCCCCATATATCTGTGAGAATTGTCCAATTAGATCAGTAAGTTTATTTTTTGTGAAAAAGAATTAGTATTTCACAGAAAGATTTTTCCGTGAGTGAGTGGAGATTTAAAAGATGATTTTTAGAAACATATCAGGTATTTCATAGATGAGAATGTTCTCTTATGCCTACTGTGAATTTAATGTGAAATATTGTGCAGTATTTATATGTGATATTTTTTACTTTTTATGACTTAAACCTTACCTGAATCCATTTATGAATGATTTCCTCACCTGAAACCCTGTTGCTGCAATTTTATTAATGATTTTTATGTTTCCTATTTTCTTTTAATCTTTTTGTATGAGTGATGATGTATTCTTAAATTCTCATTAATACTGAAATATTCAGATTAAAATTGATTGTCTGGTATTGTATGAATTAGATTTTTGTGTTTTTAAGGGGAGGTGTGTTTCAGCATAAACTACATTGTTTTATATTTTGGTATCAATACTTTTGTATGTATGAATACTATTATTAAGATTGTTAAAGATCCTTTAGTGAGTGCAGGGGTCTCCAACCATTATACTCTTAGCTCATAAATCATATATCCATGTTTCAACCATCCCTGAGGAGAGGAAGAACACCTTGGTTGGTTTAGACCTACTGCCATGCCCAGAATTTGAATCCATGTGATTTGGCCCTTGCTGACCAACCACTAAACTATTGAGGCCTATGATTATGTGCTATTCATTGTAGAAAGCAGAGATTTGCAAAGATGATGAAATACACAAAGAGAAATGATTATTGCAGAATTTCTAAGCAACAACCATATACTTAAGTTTAGAAGATCCTAAAAATCATAGTGATTCGCATAAGATTTTAGTATTATTTCCTTTGAATGCGTACAATGTCCTGCTCAGTATTTTCCATTTCAGTCTGGAACAATTTCCTTATCAACGATATAGTTTTGGATATATGAAAAATGAATTTAAAA
Organism: Panulirus ornatus; assembly: GCF_036320965.1. Taxonomy (NCBI): domain Eukaryota; kingdom Metazoa; phylum Arthropoda; class Malacostraca; order Decapoda; family Palinuridae; genus Panulirus; species Panulirus ornatus. Next base: position 12,497,540 of record NC_092232.1, read on the forward strand.
AAGATTCACTTCTGAATTACTGAAATGTATTGAATGTTCAATGAAGTGTGGTCCTAAAAAAGGCATACTTATTCTTCTCGCTTTGCTTTTTTAGTGACATCTTAGTCAGGCATTATTACCTTGAAACCAGTTTAGAGTTTCAACATACTGATTGGCCTTGTCATCTTAGCATAATACAGTAAAATCTCGGTTATCCAAAACTCCGGGGGGGGGGGGGGGGGGGGGGGGGGGGGACAAGGCCATTTTAGATGATTTTTTTTCTTAGCTCAGATGTCATGGGCAACTGAGACCCTTATCGATGCCATCCCATTAATGCTATATATATATATCACTGGGGATAGGATTCCACGCATTCCTCATGTGTCGTAGAAGGCAACTAAAGGGGATGGGAACGGGGGGCTAGAAACCCTCCCCTCCTTGTATTTTAACTTTCTAAAAGGGGAAACAGAAGAAGGAGTCACGCGGGGAGTGCTCATCCTCCTCGAAGGCTCAGATTGGGGTGTCTAAATGTGTGTGGATGTAACCAAGATGAGAAAAAAGGAGGAATAGGTAGTATGTTTGAGGAAAGGAACCTGGATGTTTTGGCTCTGAGTGAAACGAAGCTCAAGGGTAAAGGGGAAGAGTGTTTGAGAATGTCTTTGGAGTAAAGTCAGGGGTTAGTGAGAGGACAAGAGCAAGGGAAGGAGTAGCACTACTCCTGAAACAGGAGTGGTGGTAGTATGTGATAGAGTGTCAGAAAGTAAACACTAGATTGATATGGGTAAAACTGAAAGTGGATGGATAGAGATGGGTGATTATTGGTGCATATGCGCTTGGGCATGAGAAGAAAGATCATGAGAGGCAATTGTTTTGGGAGCAGCTGATTGAGTGTGTTAGTAGTTTTGATGCACGAGACCGGGTTATTGTGATGGGTAATTTCAATGCAAAGGTGAGTAATGTGGCAGTTGAGGGAATAATTGATGTACTTGGGGGTGTTCAGTGTTGTAAATGAAATGGTGAAGAGCTTGTAGATTTATGTGCTAAAAAAGGACTTGTGATTGGGAATACCTGGTTTAAAAAGAGAGATATACATAAGTATACGTATGTAAGTAGGAGAGATGACCAGAGAGCGTTATTGGATTACATGTTAATTGATAGGCGTGCAAAAGAGAGACTTTTGGATGTTAGTGTGCTGAGAGATGCAACTGGAGGGATGTCTGATCATTATCTTGTGGAGGTGAAGGTGAAGATTTGTAGAGGTTTTCAGAAAAGAAGAGAGAATGTTGGGATGAAGAGAGTGGTGAAAGTAAGTGAGCTTGGGAAGGAGACTTCTGTGAGGAAGTACCAGGAGAGACTAAGTACAGAATGGAAAAAGGTGAAAACAAAGGACGTAAGTGGAGTGGGGGAGGAATGGGATGTATTTAGGGAAGCAGTGATGACTTGCGCAAAAGATGTTTGTGGCATGAGAAGTGTGGGAGGTGGGCAAATTAGTGAAAGAGAAGAGAGAGGCATTTGGATGAATTTTGCAAGGAAATAATGCAAATAACTGGGAGATGTATAAAAGAAAAAGGGAGGAGGTCAAGAGAAAAGTCAAGAGGTGAAAAAGAGGGCAAATGAGAGTTGGGGTGAGAGAGTATCATTGAATTTTAGGGAGAACAGAAAGATGTTTTGGAAGGAGGTAAATGAAGTGCATAAGACAAAGGAACAAATGGGAACATTAGTGAAGGGGGCTAATGGGGAGGTGATAACAAGTAGTGGTGATGTGAGAAGGAGATGGAGTGAGTATTTTGAAGGTTTACTGAATGTGTTTGATGATAGAGTGGCAGATATAGGGTGTTTTGGTCGAGGTGGTGTGCAAAGTGAGAGGGTTAGGGAGATGATTTGGTAAACAGAGAAGAGGTAGTAAAAGCTTTGAAGAAGATGAAAGCCGACTAGGCAGCGGGTTTGGATGGTATTGCAGTGCAATTTATTAAAAAAGGGGGTGACTGTATTGTTGACTGGTTGGTAAGGTTATTTAATGTATGTATAGCTCATGGTGAGGTTCCTGAGGATTGGCAGAATGCTTGCATAGTGCCATTGTACAAAGGCAAAGGGGATAAAAGTGAATGCTTAAATTACAGAGGTATAGGTTTATTGAGTATTCTTGGGAAATGATATGGGAGGGTATTGATTGAGAGGGTGAAGGCGTGTACAGAGCATCAGATTGGGGAAGAGCAGTGTGGTTTCAGAAGTGGTAGAGGATGTGTGGATCAAGTGTTTGTTTGAAGAATGTATGTGAGAAATACTTAGAAAAATAGATGGATTTGTTGGAAAGGATCACAATTTTGCGCATGATTAAGATATTCTTATGAGTCCACGGGGAAAATGAAATACAAAATGTTCCCAAGTGCACTTTCGTGTAATAATCACATCATCAGGGGAGATGCAAGAGAGAAATATAACAGTCAGTTGATATACATCAAAGAGACGAAGCTAGGACGCCATTTGGTAAACAATCACATGTTTACCAAATGGCGTCCTAGCTTCGTCTCTTCGATGTAAATCAACTGACTGTTATATTTCTCTCGTGTCTCCCCTGATGATGTGATTATTACACGAAAGTGCACTTGGGAACTTTTCGTGTTTCATTTTCCCCGTGGACTCATAGGAATATGAAGATGGATTTGTATGTAGCATTTATGGATCTGAAGAAGGCATATGATAGCTTTGATAGAGATGCTCTGATAGAGATGCTCTGTGGAAGGTATTAAGAGTATATGGAATGGGAAGTAAGTAGCTAGAAACAGTGAAAAGTTTTTATTGAGGAAGTAAGGCATGTGTACGAGTAGGAAGAGAGGAAAGTGATTGGTTCCCAGTGAATGTTTGTTTGCGGTAGGGGCGTTTGATGTCTCCATGGTTGTTTGATTTGTTTATGGATGGTATTGTCAGGGAGGTGAATGCTAGAGTTTTGGACAGTGGGGCACATATGCAGTCGGTTGTGGATGAAAGAGCTTGGAAAGTGAGTCAGTTGTTGTTCGCTGATGATACAGGGCTGGTGGCTGATTCGTGTGAGAAACTGCAGAAGCTGATGACTGAGTTTGGTAAAGTGTGTAAGAAGAAAGCTGAGAGTGAATGTGAATAAGAGCAAGGTTGTTAGGTTCAGTAGGGTTGAGGGACAAGTAAATTGGAAGGTAAGTTTGAATGGAGAAAAACTGGAGGAAATGAAGTGTTTTAGATATCTGGGAGTGGATTTAGCAGCAGATGGAACCATGGAAGCGGAAGTGAGTCTCAAGGTGGGGGAGGGGGTGAAGGTTCTGGGAGCGTTGAAGAATGTGTGGAAGGTGAGAACATTATCTCAGAAAGCAAAAATGGGTATATTTGAAGGAATAGTAGTTCCAAGAATGTTATATGGTTGTGAGGTAAGGGCTATGGATAGGGTTGTATGGATGAGGATGGATGTGTTGGAAATGAGATGTTTGAGGACAATATATGGTGTGAGCTGGTTTGATCGAGTAAGTAATGAAAGGGTAAGAGAGATGTGTAGTAATAAAAAGAGTGTGGTTGAGAGAGCAGAAGAGGGTGTGCTGAAATGGTTTGGACACATGGAGAGAATGAGTGAGGAAAGATTGACAAAGAGGATATATGTGTCAGAGGTGGGTGGAATGAGAAGTGGAAGACCAAATTGGAGGTGGAAGGATGGAGTGAAAAAGATTTTGAGTGATTGGGGCCTGAACGTACAGGAGGGTGAAAGGCATGCAAGGAATAGAGTGAATTGGAACAATGTGGTATAGATATGTTGAGTTAACAGTAATAAGAAGGTATCTAAACATTTATTCAGTGTATATTGCTTGCCTGTTAGGACACATATACTCTACCAGCAATATAAAACATATCCAAACAACTACAATACAGTGAAACATTAAGAAAAGTAAGGTTGCTACATGGACAGTTCCAGATGGTGGCAGAGGGGTTGGTGAAAACATTTACATAGCAAATCCCTGACTTCCTGCGCAGTGTTTCCAGGCCATTGTCTCAATAGTACGCATGCAGTGAGTGTATATTATTCTCCCCAGCACATTATATTTAGTCTGTCAGTCTATTGCAACTGTAAAACAACTTTTATACCTTGAATTGTAAATAATGTTGAAACTTAAGAGATAAGCCATAAAATGTGGGCACCAAAGCCAACAAAATATGAATATTTCTTTAGGGGATGTGAATGTATTGTGGTATTTGATACCTATTGGTTACCATAGCAACCTTTTTACCATGCTTTTAAAGCATCAAGTTTAAAACATTGAAAGTTGTGTCCAGCATGGAAGCAGCAGACCCAAAAAAGCCATGTTTTGCACATAATGGGTTAAGGGTTAGAGATGTACTTTCATGAATCTCCAAGAAATGTATTGCACTGTGGGCCTGCACACTAAGAAATCAGTTTTGGAAACTCAAAAGTCATTGTAACTCTTTTGTCAAAGGATTATTGCAGCCAATACCAATGCTTCATGAGAATTGTAGTGATGGGAGCTGATATCATGACATGCTGCAAGAATTGGCCTCCACTCTTGCTAAGGATTTGGCTAAGATATGGTTGGAGATAAATTTGCCTGAGCTTCAGTCAGCTTTTGATAGAATATAGGAGATCTAAGAGCATGCGTGTATCGACGATTTGGTCAAGGGGAGGGGGGATTTGTGGAATTGTAAAGACAATGATGGAAAGCTAAAAAAAAGATTGTTATGTTTAAACCCAATATATTTAGAGCTTTTTAGATACTTTCTTGCTAAATTCATCCACCAGTGATAATCATATTCCCATAGAATTAAATACAGCTGGATACTTTGCAGAAGATGAAAGCCAGCAAGGCAGTAGGTTTGGATGGTATTGCAGTGGAATTTATTAAGAAAGGGGGTGACTGTATTATTGACTGGTTGGTAAGGTTATTTAATGTATGTATGACTCATGGTGAGGTGCCTGAGGATTGGCGGAATGTGTGCATAGTGCCATTGTACAAAGGCAAAGGGGATAAGAGTGAGTGCTCAAATTACAGAGGTATAACTTTGTTGAGTATTCCTGGTAAATTATATGGGAGGGTATTGATTGAGAGGGTGAAGGCATGTACAGAGCATCAGATTAGGGAAGAGCAGTGTGGTTTCAGAAGTGGTAGAGGATGTGTGGATCAGGTGTTTGCTTTGAAGAATGTATGTGAGAAATACTTAGAAAAGCAAATGGATTTGTATGTAGCATTTATGGATCTTGAGAAGGCATATGATAGAGTTGATAGAGATGCTCTGTGGAAGGTGTTAAGAATATATGGTGTGGGAGGCAAGTTGTTAGAAGCAGTGAAAAGTTTTTATCGAGGATGTAAGGCATGTGTACGTGTAGGAAGAGAGGAAAGTGATTGGTTCTCAGTGAATGTAGGTTTGCGGCAGGGGTGTGTGATATCTCCATGGTTGTTTAATTTGTTTATGGATGGGGTTGTTAGGGAGGTGAATGCAAGAGTTTTGGAAAGAGGGGCAAGTATGAAGTCTGTTGTGGATGAGAGAGCTTGGGAAGTGTCAGTTGTTGTTCGCTGATGATACAGCGCTGGTGGCTGATTCATGTGAGAAACTGCAGAAGCGGTGACTGAGTTTGGTAAAGTGTGTGAAAGAAGAAAGTTAAGAGTAAATGTGAATAAGAGCAAGGTTATTAGGTACAGTAGGGTTGAGGGTCAAGTCAATTGGGAGGTAAGTTTGAATGGAGAAAAACTGGAGGAAGTAAAGTGTTTTAGATATCTGGGAGTGGATCTGGCAGCGGATGGAACCATGGAAGCGGAAGTAGATCATAGGGTGGGGGAGGGGGCGAAAATCCTGGGAGCCTTGAAGAATGTGTGGAAGTCAAGAACATTATCTCGGAAAGCAAAAATGGGTATGCTTGAAGGAATAGTGGTTCCAACAATGTTGTATGGTTGTGAGGCGTGGGCTATGGATAGAGTTGTGCGCAGGAGGATGGATGTGCTGGAAATGAGATGTTTGAGGACAATGTGTGGTGTGAGGTGGTTTGATCGAGTAAGTAACATAAGGGTAAGAGAGATGTATGGAAATAAAAAGAGCGTGGTTGAGAGAGTAGAAGAGGGTGTTTTGAAATGGTTTGGGCACATAGAGAGAATGAGTGAGGAAAGATTGACCAAGAGGATATATGTGTCGGAGGTGGAGGGAACGAGGAGAAGTGGGAGACCAAAGTGGAGGTGGAAAGATGGAGTGAAAAAGATTTTGTGTGATCGGGGCCTGAACATGCAGGAGGGTGAAAGGAGGGCAAGGAATAGAGTGAATTGGATCGATGTGGTATACCGGGGTTGACGTGCTGTCAGTGGATTGAATCAGGGCATGTGAAGCGTCTGGGGTAAACCATGGAAAGCTGTGTAGGTATGTATATTTGCGTGTGTGGATGTGTATGTATATACATGTGTATGGGGGTGGGTTGGGCCATTTCTTTCGTCTGTTTCCTTGCGCTACCTCACAAATGCGGGAGACAGCGACAAAGCAAAAAAAAAAAAAAAAAAAAAAACTTGTTGAATTCACCCACCAGTGATAATCATATTCCCATAGAATTAAATACAGCTAGATACTTTCTTGTTAAATTCACCCACAAGTAATAATCATATTCCCATTAAATTAAGTACAGCAGTTGTATGAACGTAAGTTTAGTACAAGTCTGGGGACCAGTATTTAATGAAGATAGATTTATGATGTTTGATAACAAAACAGCTGATAGCAGTGATCAAGGAAGTTTTGTCCAGTGAAATAAATTGACATGCTTTTGTGGGTAGAGAAAATTTTTTACTGTAAAGTAATGGCATTGTTTTGAGAGTATAGTGAAACTGATAAGGCTGTTTCATTTATCACTACTATAAATCAGTGAAGCAGTTAAACATATATAGATGTATATTATTTTCCCTTCAAAGAACTAAGAATGTTATATTGATTTTAAGAATACACCAATCATCGTTATTATTAAGTTTATTGTTTATTGTTAGCTCAAAGGAGAGAGCACATGCTCCCTCCCAGCTAAGAGAAGGTTGTAAGATGTCCTTATGTCATGAATGGAGAAGAGAGACTGGAGTCTTCTCCATACTCAATGAAATAAATTCTGAAAAATGTTTGGAGACCTTTTCATGGACAATGTTTTTATTGCTGTTGCTTAGAGTGTCCCAGTGATATAGTAGCATTTCTAATTTCTGCTTTAGTAGGTTGAGTTTAATCCTTATTGTGGATGGATTGAGCACAGCCCAGTGTTTGGTTCATCTTTCTTCTAGGTGGTAGATAAGGGGTCTCAACTCAGGTTGGTGTAAAGTGCCATATCTATGACAAGCTTAACCTGTTGTCAGCTGTTGTTATACCCAAGTAGTGTCCTTCCTTTTTTTATATCCTTATAGTGACTGACATAGCACTGACAAAACATTCCCCAATCAGAGACCATCTTTGGTGAAAGAAATAAAGTAAGAGAAAAAGAATGAAAAATGTAATCAGGGATCTACAGGTGCTTGCAGGCTTGATTCGTGGAAGAAGAAAAATTGTAATCAGCGGGAAAGATGTAAGGGGTAGAAGGATTTTACAGTTTAGCTGTTTGAAGGATGAAGGAGCTATTATAGCTGTCAACCCTTGAGTGGCCAGTCTCTGCACAGAAGTGTGAGATGCTCAGTGAAGCACTGACAGGATTTCAGCCTACTAGGTTACAGTGTTAAACTTTAAGGACTTTGTTTGTTGTAGGATTTTTATCCCACGCTTAAGAGCAAGAACATCATTATTGGTAAGGAAAACTAAAAAATTTTTGACCAAGGTTTTACCATGTTGCGCTTATTTTGATGAAATACTGATGATCTAGGCCCTTTTTATGGTTTAGGTCTTGAAAAATGATCAGACAGCAAGTTTTTTTTGCAGTCCAATTGGACTTTTGGTAGTAAGTGTCTTCTGAGATGTTTTCTTTCACTTAAAAGATGTTTATCCCCTAGAGCATTGAACCACACTAGGATCTAAACAGTGGAAGAGTCTCTTAAATGGCCCTCTTCAAAAGAGAAATAACTTGATGTTAGCTCTACTGCATGTATTTCTGAGGGGTCTTCCTGACGAGTAGATTCTTGTATCCAGGAGGCTACCTTGGTAAGACTACTTGGGTGAGGGCAAGTGGCTTGATTTGAAAAAAAAAAAGTTTGTTGTCAGCCATTTGGCCTCTTAAGAAAGTATTTTTAAGGTAAACTCACTTGTCCATGCTTCTTACCCCAGTCCACCTTTCTTCATGGAGTTTAGGTTGACTTCTGGTGACCTTAGTGGTCTAGGCTTGGCTTTGTGATATGTTCATGTGAAGGATTTCTATAGCATAGTTGTCATAGCTGGTTGTATGGGGGTGGTTATAGCTTAGTTGGTAATTGAATATTTTGAACTGTCCCTAGGACACATTATAGTTATGATTTTTTAATGTACTAAACATGACTGAGTCATGATTAGTTGTTTCCTCCTTGCTAGGGGTAATCTAACAACATACTAGGGAACTACATGGGTGAGGGCAAGTGAAAAGTCTAGCTTAAAATCATGTCCACTTTTAGATAACAGTTAAGCAGTTTGATAGACAATTATTAGTGCTTGCAGACACCTGGTTGGGGGTCCCTGCTATTAATTAATACATTATTTACTATTTAACTTGTATAATTTCTGAACAGGTTGAAAGTTACAACATGGGATCCAGCAAGAAGATTTGTGCTTCGTTTGATTTTAACCATTGTAGCCATTACTGTTATATATATCATGGCTCAAGTCAATTCGGTAAGCTCATCAGTTTTCATGTTTTTTTTTTAAAACATTACATGTTTCAAGATGTCTGACATCAATACTTTTTCTTGTTATATGTAAGTTTGAAGATGATTGTATGGAACTGTTTTTTTTATTATTACTGGCTTGATGAAAAGATTGTGCAGGAGACTGCATATTATTTGCATATCAGATATTCTTAATATCCGCAACAAAGATTTATATGGGCATTATGCACAGAATTGGTAAAATTTTCAGATATCAGTAAATAATAACAAAGTCTGATATTGATGCAAATTAATTCATATTTTATTAGTAGATAAAAATTAATTCATATTTTATTAGTAGATAATTCAAAATGTTGTATGGTTGTGAGGCATGGGCGATAGATAGGGTTGTGCGGAGGAGGGTGGATGTGTTGGAAATGAGATGTTTGAGAACAGTATGTGGTGTGAGGTGGTTTGATTGAGTAAGTAATGAAAGGATAAGAGAGATGTGTGGTAATAAAAAGAGCATGGTTGAGAGAGCAGAGGAGAGTGTATTGAAATGGTTTGGTCACATAGAGAGAATGAGTGAGGAAAGATTGATAAAGAGGATATATGTGTCAGAGGTGGAGGGAACTAGGAGAAGTGGGAGACCAAATTGGAGGTGGAAGGATGGAGTGAAAAAGATTTTGAGTGATCAGGGCCTGAACGTACAGGAGGATGAGAGGCGTCCAAGGAATAGAGTGAATTGGAACGATGTGATATACCGGGGTCGACGTGCTGTCAATGGATTGAACCAGGGCATGTGAAGCATCTGGGGTAAACCATGGAAAGTTTTGTGGGGCCTGGATGTGGAAAGGGAGCTGTGGTTTTGGTGCATTACACAACAGCTAGAGACTGAGTGTGAACGAATGTGGCCTTGTCTTTTCCTAGTGCTACCTCGCATGCACGCGGGGGGGAGGGGAGTGTCATTTCATGTGTGGCAGGGTGGCAATGGGAATGGATGAAGGCAGCATGGATGAATATGTACATGTGTATTTATGTATATGTCTGTGTATGTATACGTTGAAGTGTATAGGTATGTATATGTGCGTGTGTGGGCGTTTATGTATATACATGTGTATGTGGGTGGGTTGGGCCATTCTTTTGTCTGTTTCTTTGTGCTACCTCGCTAATGCGGGAGACAGTGACAAAGTATAATAAATGAAATATAATTCAGAATTTTAGGTCGTCACTGTTTAATGCTTGTTTTTATGCCCATTAATATGCAAATAAAGACTGATAATGGTTTTAAGTTACTGATAGGTATTATTTGCTTGTATGAAATTTTTTAATAGCAGGAAGTGGGTTACTGACATTATAAGGGAAGTACAGGATACTGTTGGAGAGAGAATTCTCTCTCATAGAACCACATTATATGTCCAGGCTTTGGTCTGTACATATATGCATAAAGACAACTGTTTTCTTGAAATATCTGTTAAGAATCCAAAAAGTTTTAGTATCATTGATGAAGAGCTTGATTTTTGTCTTTTTTCAGTTTACTTGTGAGTTGCCACAAGTGACTTGCAAAGCCAACACAACTGATTTAACTTCAGGACATCATGGACCGCAGGAGTTTGTACGCAACCTGTGGTGCCCCCTACCTGAATATATTCCAGTCTCTTGTGTTGTTGGGTTTATGGCAGTAGCAGTCTTTCTTCGGCTGCCAGTTCTGGTCAAGATGCTTCTTCTCGTATCAATGGCAACTGTGTATTCATTATTGATATTCATCACACATCTACAGCTTTTCACCTGTTATGACACACATATTGGGTAGAATATATTTTTGTTGTTTTTGGTAGTGTACTAAGATTGACAATTTCTACATATATGTGTATGTGGATGGGTTGGGCCATTCTTTAGTGTGTTTCCTTGCGCTACCTCACAAATGCAGGAGATAGCGACAAAGTATAATAAGAAAAAATGTACATGTATGGGTCTATATGTATATATATGTGTATATGAGTGTATGGGCCATTCTTTGTCAGTTTCCTAGTGCTACCTTGCTGACGCGGGAAACAGTGATTAAGTATGATAAATAAAATGATAAATATATGTATATATTAGATATTATACTTGATTGCCATTTCTTGCATCAGCGAAGTAGTACCAGGAAATGGATGAATAATTGCCCATCCACTCGTATACACATATATATATACATAAACGCCCATAGACACACAATTACATACATATACACAGACATATATATTTATACACATGTACATATTCATACTTGCTTGCCTTCATCCATTCCTGTTGCTACCCCGTCCCACAGGAAACAGCACGGCTACCCCCTGCTTGAGCGTGGCAGCGCTAGGAAAACAGACATAAAAGACCACATTCATTCACACATAATCTCTATCTGTCATGTGTAATGCACCGAAATTACAGCTCCTTAGCCACAGCCAGGCCCCACAGTCCTTTCCATGGTTTACCCCAGACGTTTCAAATGCCCTGTTTCAGTCCATTGACAGCATGTCGAATCCAGTATACCACATCATTCCAATTCACTCTATTTGTTGCATGCCTCTCACCCTCCTATATTTTCAAGTCCTGATTGCTCAAAATCTTTTTCACTCCATCCTCCCACCTCCAGTTTGGTCTCCCACTTCTCCTAGTTCCCTCCACCTATGACACATATATCCTCTTTGTCAACCTTTCTTCATTCATTCTTTCCACATGTAAATATTTTACATAGAGAAAATATTAATATTTTTTAATCTTTTGAATGTAGACAAAAACCTGAGGTGTGCTGTCACTTTTAGTTTTTTGACAATATTGGAGCCTCGCTGCCTCTGGAAACACTGAGCTGGAGTTGCCTTCTGCCAGTGACCTGTCAAGGGTGAAGCTCAAAAGGCTAAGAAGTGGTACTGGAGTCTACCAGTTATGCTGAGGATTAAAAGAGATGAGCAATTGAGAGTGATGGCAATTAATGTGAATGGGATGACTGGTGAGAGTTAAAGGAGGGAGCTTGTGGAGAGGTTTAAAAGTTGTTGCTTGGATGTGCTAGGGATTAGGGAAACCTATATCCTTGTGCAGGGTGTGTGGAGTGAAAATGGAAATAACATATGCAAGTTATGGGTGAGCTTGGAAGGAGTTGTATGGACAGGAATGAGTGAAAATTATCGGAGAAATGGGAAAGAAGGATGTGCAATTCTGCTATCACCAAGAGTGTGGAAGGGTTTTACAGAGCATGGATGAAATAGATCCACAATAGTCTGGGTGAAAGGAATGATTGGGATTGTGAAGTATACATGGGTATGTGTTTCTGCGTCTGTGAATATGAAGACCGTACGAGGTAAGGATGAAATGAAACTTTTCTGGAGAAATTTAAATGACTTTATAAACGGTTTTGAGAATGAGAGAAATGTGGTCATATTGGGTGATATGAATGCGAAAGTAGGATGTGATGAAATTGGCGAGATAGTTGGTAAATGGAGAGTGCCTGGAGTACATTAGAGTGGAAGTTATCTTGTGGATATTTGTGATGAGAGGGGGTTTATTTCTTACAAACACCTTTTTCAGCACAAGATGATCTACAGATATCTATAGATGTGGAATGAAGGAAAAGAAGATCAAAAAGGCTTTGATTGACTATCTGACAGTGGATGAAAGATTGAGAAAGGCCTTGTTAGATGCCAAAATTGCAAGAGGATTCTTTGGAGACTGGCCATTTTATGGTTCTTTTGGGGATGAGGATCAGGGAGAAGTACCAGGTCATGGCATATAGTTATAGATTAGGCATTGCATGGTACATGGAAGAGATTAAACATATAAGGAAGAATGGAGAGGTGAAAGTGTTGGCAAGCAAGGAGATGAATCAGAATAAATGCAGGGAGGAGTATGAAAGGAAGGTAACTGAAAGCTTAGATGAAGTGTATTGAATGTAAGAATTCCGTTAGGTGTGCATAAGGTGTTTAAAATGTTTAGGGAAATTCTATTAAAGTTTGTCAAATTAGTAGTTGGATATGAGGTCATGGTATATAGTTATAAATTAGGCAATGCATGGTGCATGGAAGAGATTAGAAATGCTGTGGAAGAGAAGAAAAAGACATATAGTAGATAGTTCAATATGTAAGAGGAATATTAAGAGGCTGATAGAGGAAAGCAAAGAAAGAGTAAATGAAGCTTTTGGAAAGTTGAGTGAAAAGTTTTTGGATAACAATAAACTATATTGGAAGTAGGTGAAAAAGACAAGAGGTGGATGTAAGAGTGTAAATATTAATGTGAGAAGTAAGGAAGGGGAGTTGCTGAATCAAAATGAGAAAGTGAAAGGAAGATGGAAAGAATATTTTGAACTACTGACAAATGTGGGAGAAAGGGAGGCAGCAGTTGTTACATGCATGGATATGTAGGATGGAAGTAAGAGGATACAAGTGCAAGGACGTTCAGGAAAAAGAGTAGTAAGAAGGGAAATAATGAGGGTGATGGTAGGAAAGGCACTTGGATTAGATGTGATTATGGCTGAAATGCTGAAGTATGAAGGAGAAAGTGTGATGAAGTGGATGCATCTGATATTTTATTTAGCATGGAAACAAAAGATTCTTCCTGAGGATTGGGTGAAAGCTATTATTGTCCTTTATTCAAAGGAAAAGGTGCTAAGGGTGTATATAACAATTGTAGGGGCATAACTGTGTTAAGTGCACCAGGAAAAGTGTATGGAAGAATGTTGATTGATAGAGTGATGAAAGTGACTGAATTCAAAATAAGTGAAGAGCAAGGGTGTTTTAAGAAAGCTAGGGGATGTGTAGATCAGATATTTGTGGTACAGATGACTGTGGAAAAGTATTTATCAGAAGGTATGAAGTTTTATCCCCCCATTTTAGAAAGTTAAAAAATACAAGGAGGGGAGGATTTCTGGCCCCCCGCTCCCGTCCCCTCTAGTCGCCTTCTACGACACGCAAGGAATGCGTGGGAAGTATTCTTTCACCCCTATCCCCAGGGATAAAATTTGTTTATGTATGGGGTTGTTAGGGAGGTGAATGCAAGAGTTGTGGAAAGAGGGGCAAGTATGAAGTCTGTTGTGGATGAGAGAGCTTGGGAAGTGAGTCAGTTGTTGTTCGCTGATGATACAGCGCTGGTGGCTGATTCATGTGAGAAACTGCAGAAGCTGGTGACTGAGTTTGGTAAAGTGTGTGAAAGAAGAAAGTTAAGAGTAAATGTGAATAAGAGCAAGGTTATTAGGTACAGTAGGGTTGAGGGTCAAGTCAATTGGGAGGTAAGTTTGAATGGAGAAAAACTGGAGGAAATAAAGTGTTTTAGATATCTGGGAGTGGATCTGGCAGCAGATGGAACCATGGAAGCGGAAGTGGATCATAGGGTGGGGGAGGGGGTGAAAATCCTGGGAGCCTTGAAGAATGTGTGGAAGTCGAGAACATTATCTCGGAAAGCAAAAATGGGTATGTTTGAAGGAATAGTGGTTCCAACAATGTTGTATGGTTGCGAGGCGTGGGCTATGGATAGAGTTGTGCACAGGAGGGTGGATGTGCTGGAAATGAGATGTTTGAGGACAATGTGTGGTGTGAGGTGGTTGGATCGAGTAAGTAACGTAAGGGTAAGAGAGATGTGTGGAAATAAAAAGAGCGTGGTTGAGAGAGCAGAAGAGGGTGTTTTGAAATGGTTTGGGCACATGGAGAGAATGAGTGAGGAAAGATTGACCAAGAGGATATATGTGTCGGAGGTGGAGGGAACGAGGAGAAGTGGGAGACCAGATTGTAGGTGGAAAGATGGAGTGAAAAAGATTTTGTGTGATCGTGGCCTGAACATGCAGGAGGGTGAAAGGCGTGCAAGGAATAGAGTGAATTGGATCAATGTGGTATACCGGGGTTGACGTGCTGTCAGTGGATTGAATCAGGGCATGTGAAGCGTCTGGGGTAAACCATGGAAAGCTGTGTAGGTATGTATATTTGCGTGTGTGGACTTGTATGTATATACATGTGTATGGGGGTGGGTTGGGCCATTTCTTTCGTCTGTTTCCTTGCGCTACCTCGCAAATGCGGGAGACAGCGACAAAGCAAGAAAAAAAGAAAAAAGGAATTTTTATGCTGCATTTAACGATCTGTAGAAAGCATATGACAGAGTTGAGTGGAGTGCTTTATGGGATGTGTTAAGGATATATGGTGTAGGGACACAGGTGTTGGATGGTGCGAAAGCCTTCTATAGAGGGCAAATGCATGTGTAAGAGTGGATGGAGAGTTGAGCAGAAGTTTCAGTATATACATGGGTGTGATGTAGGGCAGTGTGATGTCACTGTGGCTTTTTGATATGTATATGGATGGAATGATAAGACATGAAAGCAAAGCTAGGGAAAAGGGGTGCAGTGATGGAGTGTGGCTTTGAAATATGGTGGCTAGCGGCAAACCTGTTTGCAGATGATGCTATGGTATTAGCTGAGTATGAAGAGTAGTTGCAGAAGGTTGTAAGTGTGTTTTATGATGTGTGTAAGTGTAGGTGATTGAAGGTAAATGCAAGTAAAAGTAAAGTAATGGTGTTTGAAAGAAAACAGAGTTGAAGTAAAGATTTTGTAAAGCCATATAGTGAAAGAAGAAAGTGTACTAAATTGTGTTATGTATATAGGGGAGAAAGACTGGAAGAGGTGAAAGAATTTAAGTATTTAAGTATTTGAGTTGTTTTGGGTGAGTTTGGTGATATGGAGGTATCGATAAGGGAAAGATCAATACAGGTTAGAAGAGTCATTGATCCCTTAATAGAATTATGAAGGGCAAAAGTGTTAGTATGGAAGCGAAGAGAGGATTAAGGAACAGCGTATTCCTCCTAACCCTGACCTATGCAGCCAAAACCTGGACATAAAATGAGTCACAGAGGTCAGTAATCCTGACTGGAATTGAGCTATTAGAGAAGAGCATGTTGTGTGATGTAAGGAATGAAGTAAGAAATGAAGGTGTGTATGAGAGATGTTTGAGGACAATGAGTGGTGTGAGGTGGTTTGATCGAGTAAGCAATGTAAGGGTAAGAGAGATGTGTGGAAATAAAAAGAGCGTGGTTGAGAGAGCAGAAGAGGGTGTTTTGAAATGGTTTGGGCACATGGAGAGAATGAGTGAGGAAAGATTGACCAAGAGGATATGTGTCGGAGGTGGAGGGAACGAGGAGAAGTGGGAGACCAAATTGGAGGTGGAAAGATGGAGTGAAAAAGATTTTGTGTGATCGGGGCCTGAACATGCAGGAGGGTGAAAGGAGGGCAAGGAATAGAGTGAATTGGATCGATGTGGTATACCGGGGTTGACGTGCTGTCAGTGGATTGAATCAAGGCATGTGAAGCGTCTGGGGTAAACCATGGAAAGCTGTGTAGGTATGTATATTTGCGTGACTCACTTCCCAAGCTCTCTCATCCCCAACAGACTTCATACTTGCCCCTCTTTCCAAAACTCTTGCATTTACCTCCCTAACAACCCCATCCATAAACAAATTAAACAACCATATATATATATATATATATATATATATATATATATATATATATGGGAAGTGAGTCAGTTGTTGTTCGCTGATGATACAGCGCTGGTGGCTGATTCATGTGAGAAACTGCAGAAGCTGGTGACTGAGTTTGGTAAAGTGTGTGGAAGAAGAAAGTTAAGAGTAAATGTGAATAAGAGCAAGGTTATTAGGTACAGTAGGGTTGAGGGTCAAGTCAATTGGGAGGTGAGTTTGAATGGAGAAAAACTGGAGGAAGTAAAGTGTTTTAGATATCTGGGAGTGGATCTGGCAGCGGATGGAACCATGGAAGCGGAAGTGGATCATAGGGTGGGGGAGGGGGCGAAAATTCTGGGGGCCTTGAAGAATGTGTGGAAGTCGAGAACATTATCTCGGAAAGCAAAAATGGGTATGTTTGAAGGAATAGTGGTTCCAACAATGTTGTATGGTTGCGAGGCGTGGGCTATGGATAGAGTTGTGCGCAGGAGGATGGATGTGCTGGAAATGAGATGTTTGAGGACAATGTGTGGTGTGAGGTGGTTTGATCGAGTGAGTAACGTAAGGGTTAGAGAGATGTGTGGAAATAAAAAGAGCGTGGTTGAGAGAGCAGAAGAGGGTGTTTTGAAGTGGTTTGGGCACATGGAGAGAATGAGTGAGGAAAGATTGACCAAGAGGATATATGTGTCGGAGGTGGAGGGAACGAGGAGAAGAGGGAGACCAAATTGGAGGTGGAAAGATGGAGTGAAAAAGATTTTGTGTGATCGGGGCCTGAACATGCAGGAGGGTGAAAGGAGGGCAAGGAATAGAGTGAATTGGAGCGATGTGGTATACCGGGGTTGACGTGCTGTCAGTGGATTGAATCAAGGCATGTGAAGCGTCTGGGGCAAACCATGGAAAGCTGTGTAGGTATGTATATTTGCGTGTGTGGACGTATGTATATACATGTGTATGGGGGGGGGGGGTTGGGCCATTTCTTTCGTCTGTTTCCTTGCGCTACCTCGCAAACGCGGGAGACAGCGACAAAGTATAATAAAAAAAAAATATAATATATATATATATATATATATATATATATATATATATATATATATATATATTTATGGATCTGGAGAAGGCATATGATAGAGTTGATAGAGATGCTCTGTGGAAGGTATTAAGAATATATGGTGTGGGAGGAAAGTTGTTAGAAGCAGTGAAAAGTTTTTATCGAGGATGTAAGGCATGTGTACGTGTAGGAAGAGAGGAAAGTGATTGGTTCTCAGTGAATGTAGGTTTGCGGCAGGGGTGTGTGATGTCTCCATGGTTGTTTAATTTGTTTATGGATGGGGTTGTAAGGGAGGTAAATGCAAGAGTCCTGGAAAGAGGGGCAAGTATGAAGTCTGTTGGGGATGAGAGAGCTTGGGAAGTGAGTCAATTGTTGTTCGCTGATGATACAGCGCTGGTGGCTGATTCATGTGAGAAACTGCAGAAGCTGGTGACTGAGTTTGGTAAAGTGTGTGGAGGAAGAAAGTTGAGAGTAAATGTGAATAAGAGCAAGGTTATTAGGTACAGTAGGGGTGAGGGTCAAGTCAATTGGGAGGTGAGTTTGAATGGAGAAAAACTGGAGGAAGTGAAGTGTTTTAGATATCTGGGAGTGGATCTGTCAGCGGATGGAACCATGGAAGCGGAAGTGGATCATAGGGTGGGGGAGGGGGCGAAAATTTTGGGAGCCTTGAAAAATGTGTGGAAGTCGAGAACATTATCTCGGAAAGCAAAAATGGGTATGTTTGAGGGAATAGTGGTTCCAACAATGCTGTATGGTTGCGAGGCGTGGGCTATGGATAGAGATGTGCGCAGGAGGATGGATGTGCTGGAAATGAGATGTTTGAGGACAATGTGTGGTGTGAGGTGGTTTGATCGAGTAAGTAACGTAAGGGTAAGAGAGATGTGTGGAAATAAAAAGAGCGTGGTTGAGAGAGCAGAAGAGGGTGTTTTGAAATGGTTTGGGCACATGGAGAGAATGAGTGAGGAGAGATTGACCTGAACATGCAGGAGGGTGAAAGGAGGGCAAGAAATAGAGTGAATTGGAGTCATGTGGTATACAGGGGTTGACGTGCTGTCAGTGGATTGAAGCAAGGCATGTGAAGCGTCTGGGGTAAACCATGGAAAGCTGTGTAGGTATGTATATTTGCGTGTGTGGACGTGTGTATGTACATGTGTATGGGGGGGGGGGGCCATTTCTTTCGTCTGTTTCCTTGCGCTACCTCGCAAACGCGGGAGACCGACAAAGTATAAAAAAAAAAAAAAAAAAAAAAAATATATATATATATGTTGAAATGTATAGGTATGTATATGTGCATGTGTGGACGTGTATGTATATACATGTGTATGTGGGTGGGTTGGGTCATTCTTTTGTCTATTTCCTTGCGCTACCTCGCTAACATGGGAGACAGCAACAAAGTATAATTAATAGAAAAATTTATATATATGATATGTGCAGTACATGAATTTACAATGAATTGCATAACATTAGTGTGCAAGGATGTGAAAACACAATTCTTTTCCTTTCTTTTTTCAGGGCAGTGGTTCCTACAGAGGTTTTGGGAGTGGTGTACATCTTACTGTTCTTATTAGCAGTTATTGCTCATGGCCGACAAGTTGAATGGACAGCACGGCTTGATTTTCTTTGGCAGTGTCAGGTAACCCTTTGAACAACAGAATTTCACTTATATTGTCTTTAGAAATAATAACAGGTACCAAGTACCAAGATGTTACTCGTATGTAAATGATCCAAGTTGTTGAATAAACATTGATTATAAATCTTACCAGTAGTAGCTTATAGATTTTTAATCTTCCCAGTATAAGCTGTATGATTTTACCAATGAACATCCCCCAAAAATTGTCAGAATGACAATAATACAGTGAGAGACAAAGTTTTTCTTCTTTCTGACACATCCTAACCAACCTGTCTCTTTGAATTGCTAAACTTAATAACCTTGCTTTTATTGACATTTGCTCTCAACTTTCTCCTCATACACTCTAATCTCAGCTTCATTTTATACCTTAAGTCTGCCATCAGCAGCATTTTATCAGCAAACAACAACTGACTCACCTCTCAGGTCTTCCTTCTTCCAACAGATTGCATACCTGCTCCTCTCTCCAAGACCCTTTCATTTACCTCCTTCAGCACCTCATCCTTAAGCAAATGAAACATTCATAATGACATGACACACCTGTGACACAGACCTACCTTCACCTGGAACCACTCACCTTCCTCTCTAAGTACTCTCACACAGGCTTTGCTCCCTTGATAAAACTCCTCACTTCTTCTAATAGCTTCCTTCCTACACCATATATTTCTAACACCAGGGAGTATCTGGTTTAAAAATAGGGACATACATAAGTGTGGCGAGGTGGCGAAGGGAATGGATGAAGGCAGTAAGTATGAATATGTATTATATCATATTTATTATACTTTGTCATTATCTCCCATGTCAGCGAGGTAGCGCAAGGAAACAGATGAAAGAATGGCCCAACCCACCCACATACACATGTATATACATACACGTCCACACACGCACATATACATACCTATACATTTCAATGTATACATATATATATATACATACACACATATACATATATACATAATTCATACTCGCTGCCTTTATTCATTCTCATCACCACCCCGCCACACATGAAATGACAACCCCCTCCCCTCGCATGTGCGTAAGGTAGCTCTAGGAAAAGACAACAAAGGCCACATTCGTTCACACTCAGTCTCTAGCTGTCACGTATAATGCACCGAAACCACAGCTCCCTTTCCACATATGTATATATGTATATGTCTGTGTATGTATATGTATACGTCGAAGTGTATTGGTATGTATATGTGCATGTGTGGGCATGTATATGTATACATGTGTATGTGGGTGGGTTGGGCCATTCTTTCGTCTGTTTCCTTGGGCTACCTCACTAACATGTGAGACAGCGACAAAGTATAATATATAGATAGATAAATAAAGATAAAAAAAAAAACAAATATAACAGTGCTGTAAAAAAGCACATTGGACATTCGACAGTTGCCTTGTAACCTTTCACATTTAACACCTACATAATGAAATATAGATTCTTCCAGTACACTCCCACCTCCAATAACACTAACCCTTCCCTTGTAAACTACCAACTCCCAAACAGAATTAAAAACTTTACTCGTGTTTTACACTTCAGCAATCGAAACTCACGATCCTCTACCTCCAAAATACACAAGTCAGGTGTTGGTCAGAGGACAAGAGCAAGGGAAGGAGTAGCACTACTCCTGAAACAGGAGTAGTGGAAGTATGTGATAGGCGAGTGTAAGAAAGTAAACTCTAGATTGATATGGGTAAAACTGAAAGTGGATGGAGAGAGATGGGTGATTTTTGGTGCCTATGCACCTGGGCATGAGAAGAAAGATCATGAGAGGCAAGTGGTTTAGGAACAGCTGAGTGAGTGTTAGTAGTTTTGATGCATGAGACCGGGTTATAGTAATGGGGATTTGAATGCAAAGGTGGGTAATGTGGCAGTTGAGGGTATAATTGGTGTACATGGGGTGTTCAGTGTTGTGAATGGAAATGGTGAAGAGCTTGTAGATTTGTGTGCTGAAAAAGGACTGGTGATTGGGAATACCTGGTTTAAAAAGAGAGATATACATCAGTATACATATGTAAGTGGGGGAGATGGCCCGAGAGCATTATTGGATTTCATGTTAATTGATAGGCGTGCGAGAGACTTGGATGTTAATGTGCTGAGAGGTGCAACTGGAGGGGATGTCTGATCATTATCTTGTGGAGGTAAAGTTGAAGATTTGTAGAGGTTTTCAGAAAAGAAGAGGGAATGTTGGGGTGAAGAGAATGGTGAGAGTAAGTGAGTTTGGGAAGGAGATTTGTGTGAGGAAGTACCAGGAGAGACTGAGTGTAGAATAGAAAAAGGTGAGACCAAAGGGCATAAGGGGAGTGGGGGAGGAATGGGATGTATTTAGGGAAGCAGTGATGGCTTGTGCAAAAAATGCTTGTGGCATGAGAAGTGTGGGAGGTGGGCAGATTAGAAAGGGTAGTGAGTGGTGAGATGAAGATGTAAGATTATTAGTGAAAGAGAAGAGAGAGGCATTTGGACGATTTTTGCAGAGAAATCATGCAAATGACTGGGAGATGTATAAAAGAAAGAGGCAGGAGGTCAAGAGAAAGATGCAAGAGTGAAAAAGAGGGCAAATGAGAGTTGGGGTGAGAGAGTATCATTAAATTTAAGGGAGAAGAAAAAGATGTTTTGGAAGGAGGTAAATAAAGTGCATAAGACAAGAGAACAAATGGGAACATTGGTGAAGGAGGCTAATGGGGAGGTAATAACAAGTAGTGGTGATGTGAGAAGGAGATGGAGTTGACTATTTTGAAGGTTTGTTGAATGTGTTTGATGATAGAGTGGCAGATATAGGGTGTTTTGGTCTAGGTGGTTTGCGAAGTAAGAGGGTTAGGGAGAATGGTTTGGTAAACAGAGAAGAGGTAGTAAAAGCTTTGCTGAAGATGAAAGCCAGCAAGGTGGCGGGTTTGGATGGTATTGCAGTGGAATTTATTAATAAGGGGGTAACTGTGTTGTTGACTGGTTGGTAAGGTTATTTAATGTATGTATGATTCATGGTGAGGTGCCTGAGGATTGGCAGAATGCATGCATAGAACCATTGTACAAAGGCAAAGGGGATAAAGGTGAGTGCTCAAATTACAGAGGTATAAGTTTGTTGAGTATTCCTGGGAAATTATATGGGAGGGTATTGATTGAGAGGGTGAAATCATGTACAGAGCTTCAGATTGGGGCAGAGTAGTGTGGTTTCAGAAGTGGTAGAGGATGTGTGGATCAGTTGTTTGCTTTGAAGAATATATGTGAGAAATACCTAGAAAAGCAAATGGATTTGTATGTAGCATTTATGGATCTGGAGAAGGCATTAGATAGAGCTGATAGAGGTGAAAAGGAGGGTAAATGAGAGTTGGGGTAAGAGAGTATCATTAAATTTCAGGGAGAATAAAATGATGTTTTGGAAGGAGGTAAATAAAGTACATAAAACAAGAGAACAAATGGGAACATTGGTGAAGGGGGCTAATGGGGAAGTAATAACAAGTAGTGATGAAGTGAGGTGATGGAGTGAATATTTTGAAGGTTTGTTGAATGTTTTTTGATGATAGAGTGGCAGATATAGGGTGTTTTGGTCATGGTGGTGTGTGAAGTGAGAGGGTCAGGGAGAATGGTTTGGTAAACAGAGAAGAGGTAGTGAAAGCTTTGCGGAAGATGAGAGTCGGCAAGGCAGCGGGTTTCAATGGTATTGCATTAGAATTTATAAAAAAAAAAAGGGTTGACTGTGTTGTTGATTGGTTGGAAAGGATATTCAATGTATGTATGGTTTATGGTGAAGTGCCTGAGGATTGGTGGAATGCATGCATAGTGCCATTGTGCAAAGACTAAGGGGATAAATGTGAGTGTTCAAATTATAGAGGTATAAGTTTGTTGAGTATTCCTGGGAAATTATATGGGAGGATAGTGATTTGAGAGCATAAAGCCATGTACGGAGCATCAGATTGGGGAAGAGCAGTGTGGTTCCAGAAGTGGTAGAGGATGTGTGGATCAGGTGTTTGCTTTGAAGAATGTATGTGTGAAATACTTAAAAAACAGATGGATTTGTATGTAGTATTTATGGATCAGGAGAAGGCATATGATAGGGTTGATAGAGATACTTTTTGGAAAATATTGAGAGTATATGGTTTGGGAGGTAGCTGCTAAAAGCAGTAAAAAGTTTTTACCAAGGATGTAAGGCATGTGTACGAGTAGGAAGAGAGGAAAGTGATTCGTTCCCAGTGAATGTTGGTTTGCGGCAGGGGTGCATGATGTCTCCATGGTTGTTTAATTTGTTTATGGATGGGGTTGTTAGGGAGGTGAATGCTTGAGTTTTGGAGAGAGGGGCAAGTATGCAGTCTGCTTAGTGATGAAAGGGCTTAGGAAGTAAGTCAGATGTTGTTTGCTGATGATACAGTGCTGATGGCTGATTCGGGTTAGAAACTGCAGAAGTTGGTGACTGAGTTTGGTAGTGTGTGAAAAAAGAAAGTTGAGAGTAAATATGAATAAGAGCAAGGTTATTAGGTTCAGTAGGGTTGAGGGACAAGTTGATTGGGAGGTAAGTTTGGATGGAGAAAAGCTGGAGGAAGTAAATTGTTTTAGATATCTGGGAGTGGATCTGGCAGCGGATGGAACCATGGAAGCAGAAGTGAATCATAGGGTGGGGGAGGGGGCGAAAATCCTGGGAGCCTTGAAGAATGTGTGGAAGTCGAGAACATTATCTCGGAAAGCAAAAATGGGTATGTTTGAAGGAATAGTGGTTCCAACAATGTTGTATGGTTGTGAGGCGTGGGCTATGGATAGAGTTGTGCACAGGAGGGTGGATGTGCTGGAAATGAGATGTTTGAGGACAATGTGTGGTGTGAGGTGGTTTGATCGAGTAAGTAACCTAAGGGTAAGGGAGATGTGTGGAAATAAAAAGAGCGTGGTTGAGAGAGCAGAAGAGGGTGTTTTGAAATGGTTTGGGCACATGGAGAGAATGAGTGAGGAAAGATTGACCAAGAGGATATATGTGTCGGAGGTGGAGGGAACGAGGAGAAGTGGGAGACCAAATTGGAGGTGGAAAGATGGAGTGAAAAAGATTTTGAGTGATCGTGGCCTGAACATGCAGGAGGGTGAAAGGCGTGCAAGGAATAGAGTGAATTGGATGGATATGGTATACTGGGGTTGACGTGCTGTCAGTGGATTGAATCAGGGCATGTGAAGCGTCTAGGGTAAACCATGGAAAGTTGTGTGGGGCCTGGATGTGGAAAGGGAGCTGTGGTTTTGGGCATTATTGCATGACAGCTAGAGACTGAGTGTGAACGAATGGGGCCTTTGTTGTCTTTTTCTAGCGCTACCTCGCACACATGAGGGGGGAGGGGGGTGGTATTCCATGTGTGGCGAGGTGGCGATGGGAATGAATAAAGGCAGACAGTGTGAATTGTGTGCATGGGTATATATGTATGTGTCTGTGTGTGTATATATATGTGTACATTGAGATGTATAGGTATGTATGTATAGGTATGTATATTTGCGTGTGTGGACGTGTATGTATATACATGTGTATGGGGGTGGGTTGGGCCATTTCTTTCGTCTGTTTCCTTGCGCTACCTCGCAAATGCGGGAGACAGCGACAAAAAAAAAAAGAAAAAAAAAGAAATATACATACCTCCCATGTATTCCCTTCGTGTCACAGCGCAAGAAATCCTACCCCCCAGTTTTCATTTTTCCAAAAGAAGGAACAGAGAAAGGGTATGTGCACAAGATGCATGTGGCATCCCTTAATTAGGAGGTGAGGAGTTAAAAATGGTGGTAAGTAGTACGATGAAAACATACAGCTGCTAGAGAAAAGAAAAGAGAGGAGCATAGGCAGTAATTACAAGGAAGGGTCACAAGTGACTAGGAGATGCATGTGAGGAAGGGGCAGAAGGTCAAGAGAAAGGTGTTGGGGCTGACAGTAGGGCCAGTGATAGTTGGTGTGAATGAGTAAACATCAAGGAAAGTAAGGTCTTTTGGAAGAAAGTTATGAGTGTGCAAAACACAAGAGAGTAAATGAGAACATCACTGAAGGGAACAAATGGGGAATTGGTAACAGGTATTGATAAACAGTGGAAGTGAGACAGGAAATAAGGAGGAGAAATAATGTGAAAACTACTCAAACTTCAATATTTTCTCTGTTGATGTAGATTAGGGAATAGAATTCAGAAGCCAAGGATAAGGGCATTGTTATGAGAGGTTCTTTGAAATTTACATTGCTGCAGAGGCATGAGTACCTCATTCCTCAAATATAGAGGAAATGGTAAGAAAGAGGAAGGAATGGTTATTGTAAGATAGCATACAGCAAAGGAGCTTCCAGACATGCAGTGGCAAAGATATAGATGGCACTCTAGCCATCTAGCACTGGCAAGGTATAAGATAGCAGGAAACAAATTTAGGAGGATAAGAAGAGAGGAACAAAAAACTTTTTGAAAAGAATATTGTGGACAGGAGAGCACAAAAAACCAAAAGTGTGTCATAATTTATCAGGAGTCAATTTTCTGTGAAGGAGCATCTTATCAGGATAAAGGATTCAGAGGAAAATATTATAGAGGAATATGTAATGATATGTCAGGAACTGAATAGCAAGTTTAGAAGTGTTTTCACTGTGGAAGACTCTATTGTCCCAACACCAGTGAGATAGCATGGGGAGGAGGTTTTGGAAATTAAGATATCTCAAAAAGATATTAACAGAATATTAATAGGACTTGACTTATACAATACAAGTCTCATAATCCTGATGAAATTTCATCATATGTGTCAAGAGGTTTGCAGATATACTTGATAGACCACTTGAATTACTGCTCAAGATGTCACTGGCATATTGCTAAGGGAATGGAAAATGCAATCATCATACTTACATGAAATGAGACTAAGAAAAAGCGTTGAAATAAAGACCAGTCTCACTAACAAGTGTTGTGTGTAAGGGTCAGAAAAAGATTATTAGAAAGTAAGTAGATTAAGAGGATGACTATGTACAGAGGGAAAATTTCCTTAGCAAGAGACATCATGGTTTCAGGAACAGGTTATGTGTAACAAACCTGGACAAAAGGGAAGGCTGGGTGCTCTGTCAGTATCAGGGTTACATCTGACATAGTACCACATAAGAGGCTAATTATGAAACTGAATCACCATGCAAAAATAAGGGGGGAAACTCCTTCATGTGATGGAGGGAGGAAACAATAGGACACATGTCAGAGGAGCTTATTCCAAGGGTTGAAGTGATGAGTAGAGTGCTACAGGGTTCCATTATGGGACCATTG
Source organism: Panulirus ornatus (assembly GCF_036320965.1). NCBI lineage: Eukaryota > Metazoa > Arthropoda > Malacostraca > Decapoda > Palinuridae > Panulirus > Panulirus ornatus. The sequence continues at coordinate 12,523,629 of NC_092232.1, forward strand.
TTCTTCTTGATCTACGTTATTGACTTTCTTCAAGGAATGGATTCATACCTGAATATGTATATTACCAGTACTGCCTGTCTGGGTATCATGAGGGTTAGTGACATCTATTTAGTGAGCCAGTACTTTAGTGGTTGTCAAGTTGCACTCCTCTGACCTAGATAGCTGTCTTTTCTTTCTGCCTCACTAACATGTGGACTACTGGCATTCTGTCTGCAAACTTACAATTTCTCCTTATGATACATAACACTTGACAACACTTAACTCATGCAGCTCATTCTTTGTAACTAGATTTTCCTGCGGTGAGCACTATGTGCTGGCCCTGCCTTTTAGTAGAATAGTAGGAGCAGTAGATAGTAGTAGGTAGGAAGATTTAGGCAGGAGCATTAGGTAGTAACATTAAGTAGAAGTAATGAATAGGAGCATTAGTTAGAAGTAGTCATTAGGAATATTAGGTAGGAGTCTCTGCAAACACTGTGCTAGACTTGCCCTCCACCTGTGGCTTGTTAAGGGTGAGGCACTAAAGGCTGAGAAGTGACACTGGAGTTTTTAGTTATGGAGACACTGTTGCCTTGGCCACCCCTTTGAGGGAGTTCCAGTTGGAACAGAGTTCAGAGATATAGATAGATAGATAGATAGATAGGTGGGTAGATAAATAGACAGACCTAAATATGTTTGTGAATGATGCAAGAGTCTTGAAGAAAGATAGATAGACCTGAATATGTTTGTGGATGATGCAAAAGTCTTGAAGGAAGTGAAAAAAGATGATTGCATCAGCTTACAAGGAGACCTAAACAGACTCCAGAGTTGGTCTGAAATATGGTTGATAGAATTCATCTCTAGTAAATGTAAAGTAAAGAGGATGGGACAGAGTGAAAGATGGCCTCAATATAATTATTACTAAGCAGGAAGTAAGCTTCAAGATTCTGATGTAAAAGGTTCTTGGGAGTATACATTGTCCCTGCTTGTTGCCAGAGTCCCATATTAGGAGAATAGTTAAGGAAGCAAGTTATTCATACCCTACATAAGGCCAAAACTAGAATTTGGTTCTCAGTTTTGGTCACTAAACATAAAGAAGCACAAGAACTCATAGAGAAGGCCCAGAGGAGAGTAACAAAGACAATACCAGAACTAAAAGAGCTAGACTACAGGGAAAGGCTGGAGCCTTTATATTTACCTACTTTGGAAGAGAGAAGAGTGAGGGGTGACTTGATCTGAACCTTCAACTTTTTAAAAGATATTATTTAAGTGGACCTTGGACATTACTTTGAGCAATGTTGGGGTAGAGGAACCAGAGGACATGATATGAAGTTGAATAAGAAACTTGTAAATAAGGTTGTAAAGAAACACTTTCATAGTAAAAGAGTGGTGGATGAGGTGCCTGAGGATTGGCAGAATGCATGCATAGTGCCATTGTACAAAGGCAAAGGGGATAAGAGTGAGTGCTCAAATTACAGAGGTATAAGTTTGTTGAGTATTCCTGGCAAATTATATGGGAGGGTATTGATTGAGAGGGTGAAGGCATGTACAGAGCATCAGATTGGGGAAGAGCAGTGTGGTTTCAGAAGTGGTAGAGGATGTGTGGATCAGGTGTTTGCTTTGAAGAATGTATGTGAGAAATACTTAGAAAAGCAAATGGATTTGTATGTAGCATTTATGGATCTTGAGAAGGCATATGATAGAGTTGATAGAGATGCTCTGTGGAAGGTATTAAGAATATATGGTGTGGGAGGCAAGTTGTTAGAAGCAGTGAAAAGTTTTTATCGAGGATGTAAGGCATGTGTACGTGTAGGAAGAGAGGAAAGTGATTGGTTCCCAGTGAATGTAGGTTTGCGGCAGGGGTGTGTGATGTCTCCATGGTTGTTTAATTTGTTTATGGATGGGGTTGTTAGGGAGGTGAATGCAAGAGTTTTGGAAAGAGGGGCAAGTATGAAGTCTGTTGGGGATGAGAGAGCTTGGGAAGTGAGTCAGTTGTTGTTCGCTGATGATACAGCGCTGGTGGCTGATTCATGTGAGAAACTACAGAAGCTGGTGACTGAGTTTGGCAAAGTGTGTGAAAGAAGAAAGTTAAGAGTAAATGTGAATAAGAGCAAGGTTATTAGGTACAGTAGGGTTGAGGGTCAAGTCAATTGGGAGGTGAGTTTGAATGGAGAAAAACTGGAGGAAGTGAAGTGTTTTAGATATCTGGGAGTGGATCTGGCAGCGGATGGAACCATGGAAGTGGAAGTGGATCATAGGGTGGGGGAGGGGGCGAAAATTCTGGGAGCCTTGAAGAATGTGTGGAAGTCGAGAACATTATCTTGGAAAGCAAAAATGGGTATGCTTGAAGGAATAGTGGTTCCAACAATGTTGTATGGTTGCGAGGCGTGGACTATGGATAGAGTTGTGCGCAGGAGGATGGATGTGCTGGAAATGAGATGTTTGAGGACAATGTGTGGTGTGAGGTGGTTTGATCGAGTAAGTAACGTAAGGGTAAGAGAGATGTGTGGAAATAAAAAGAGCGTGGTTGAGAGAGCAGAAGAGGGTGTTTTGAAATGGTTTGGTCACATGGAGAGAATGAGTGAGGAAAGATTGACCAAGAGGATATATGTGTCGGAGGTGGAGGGAACAAGGAGAAGAGGGAGACCAAATTGGAGGTGGAAAGATGGAGTGAAAAAGATTTTGTGTGATTGGGGCCTGAACATGCAGGAGGGTGAAAGGAGGGCAAGGAATAGAGTGATTTGGAGCGATGTGGTATACCGGGGTTGACGTGCTGTCAGTGGATTGAATCAGGGCATGTGAAGCGTCTGGGGTAAACCATGGAAAGCTGTGTAGGTATGTATATTTGCGTGTGTGGACATATGTATATATATGTGTATGGGGGTGGGTTGGGCCATTTCTTTCGTCTGTTTCCTTGCGCTACCTCGCAAACGCGGGAGACAGCGGAAAAAAAAAAAAAAAAAAATGTAAGTGGAGACAACATATGACAGGATTGACATAGATTCCTTGTGGAAGGTGTTAATGATATATGGTATGGGAGAAAAGCTTTTAGAAGCAGTTAGGAGTTTTTGTCAAGGGAGTAAGGCATGTGTTTGTTGAGAAAGGGAGTGAGAATGTAAGTAAGAATTTTATTTTTCAGAACCTTTCCTTGATCTGTTTGTGTGCTCCTTTAAAGTTGTTTTTTCACCAGGTTTTGTATTTTGCATTGATTGATGATTGATTGAGCTAATGTCCCCAGCAAAAGCACTCATAGTTAATTTGAACAGAGACTAACTTTCACCATCTTGTTATCAAGTTTTCTAGGTGGAGTAAAGTAATAGGTTTTCCAAAAGGCTGACTATTGCTCAAGATGTACATCTCAATTAAAGAAAAATAGACATGAATTGGGAATGATATTAGAATGACTTGCATTTGTAACATGGGGTGCTAAATATGTTTCATTCATTGTCTTGTTTTGTAGGTAATCTTTCACATTCTTTTAAAAGGTTTTATACTTCTATTGTTATTAATTATTTGTGCACTCCCTGAACCCCTTTTAAAAGGCTCATGCAACTTTGAGGCTGTACTTCATATAGAAACTGGACAAGGTATACTCCTTCAGGGTAAGAAGGTTCATGATGATCCTGTACTCTATTTTTGTCAACCTAGTCGTGTCTAAGGTTGCATCTTTCTCATGATATTACCATTTGCAAGAGGAACCCAAAAACACCATTTGGCAATATATCTACATAAAGCTCTCTTGGACCCTTTGATAAGATTCCCTACTCAAACACTCCCATATTACAAAGAGGAGACCATCATCAAAACTATTTTTCCAGTTCATTGTTTCATACATTTCTTCCATTGACTGATTTTTATCTTCAGATTGCTTTCTTTCACTTGTTTTCCTGTATATCGGCAAAGATCTTACCTCTCACTTCTTCATTTTGCACATTTGATTGCAGCTCTACTCACTGATATCCTCCTTCATTTGTTCAGTTTTTTTCTTTACTGTCATCCAGTATTAAGTATTTTTAGTTCATATCTGTGGAGTAGAGGAACAACTACACTACGACTATCAGCATACATATTTGTAATCATATATTTATAATTTATAAAATAGGGAAATATTGGATATTAATTGGAAAATAAATTATACATTTCCTTTTTTCCATAGCCAGAGGTTGAACCATTATGTGACATTCTTTTTTTCATTCATTTCAAGCTAGAAGTTTCAGTTTTCTAAATTGCTTCTTACATTTCTCATATGTATATATATGTATGTGTGTGTGTGTGTATATGTGCGTATGTATGTGTATGTGTGTGTATGTGTATGTGTGTGTATGTGTATATGTATATATATATGTATATTATCCCTGGGGATAGGGGTGAAAGAATACTTCCCACGTATTCCTCGCGTGTCGTAGAAAGCGACTAGAGGGGACGGGAGCGGGGGGCCAGAAATCCTCCCCTCCTTGTATTAACTTTCTAAAATGGGAAACAGAAGAAGGAGTCACGCGGGGAGTGCTCATCCTCCTCGAAGGCTCAGAGTGGGGTGCCTAAATGTGTGTGGATGTAACCAAGATGTGAAAAAAGGAGAGATAGGTAGTATGTTTGAGGAAAGGAACCTGGATGTTTTGGCTCTGAGTGAAACGAAGCTCAAGGGTAAAGGGGAAGAGTGGTTTGGGAATGTCTGGGGAGTAAAGTCAGGGGTTAGTGAGAGGACAAGAGCAAGGGAAGGAGTAGCAATACTCCTGAAACAGGAGTTGTGGGAGTATGTGATAGAGTGTAAGAAAGTAAATTCTCGATTAATATGGGTAAAACTGAAAGTTGATGGAGAGAGGTGGGTGATTATTGGTGCATATGCACCTGGGCATGAGAAGAAAGATCAAGAGAGGCAAGTGTTTTGGGAGCAGCTGAATGAGTGTGTTAGTGGTTTTGATGCACGAGACCGGGTCATAGTGATGGGTGATTTGAATGCAAAGGTGAGTAATGTGGCAGTTGAGGGAATAATTGGTATACATGGGGTGTTCAGTGTTGTAAATGGAAATGGTGAAGAGCTTGTAGATTTATGTGCTGAAAAAGGACTGATGATTGGGAATACCTGGTTTAAAAAGCGAGATATACATAAGTATACTTATGTAAGTAGGAGAGATGGCCAGAGAGCGTTATTGGATTACGTGTTAATTGACAGGCGTGCAAAAGAGAGACTTTTGGATGTTAATGTGCTGAGAGGTGCAACTGGAGGGATGTCTGATCATTATCTTGTGGAGGCTAAGGTGAAGATTTGTATGGGTTTTCAGAAAAGAAGAGTGAATGTTGGGGTGAAGAGGGTGGTGAGAGTAAGTGAGCTTGAGAAGGAGACCTGTTTGAGGAAGTACCAGGAGAGACTGAGTACAGAATGGAAAAAGGTGAGAACAATGGAAGTAAGGGGAGTGGGGGAGGACTGGGATGTATTTAGGGAATCAGTGATGGATTGCGCAAAAGATGCTTGTGGCATGAGAAGAGTGGGAGGTGGGTTGATTAGAAAGGGTAGTGAGTGGTGGGATGAAGAAGTAAGAGTATTAGTGAAAGAGAAGAGAGAGGCATTTGGACGATTTTTGCAGGGAAAAAATGCAATTGAGTGGGAGATGTATAAAAGAAAGAGACAGGAGGTCAAGAGAAAGGTGCAAGAGGTGAAAAAAAAGGCAAATGAGAGTTGGGGTGAGAGAGTATCATTAAATTTTAGGGAGAATAAAAAGATGTTCTGGAAGGAGGTAAATAAAGTGCGTAAGACAAGGGAGCAAATGGGAACTTCGGTGAAGGGCGCAAATGGGGAGGTGATAACAAGTAGTGGTGATGTGAGAAGGAGATGGAGTGAGTATTTTGAAGGTTTGTTGAATGTGTTTGATGATAGAGTGGCAGATACAGGGTGTTTTGGTCGAGGTGGTGTGCAAAGTGAGAGGGTTAGGGAAAATGATTTGGTAAACAGAGAAGAGGTAGTGAAAGCTTTGCGGAAGATGAAAGCCGGCAAGGCAGCAGGTTTGGATGGTATTGCAGTGGAATTTATTAAAAAAGGGGGTGACTGTATTGTTGACTGGTTGGTAAGGTTATTTAATGTATGTATGACTCATGGTGAGGTGCCTGAGGATTGGCGGAATGCGTGCATAGTGCCATTGTACAAAGGCAAAGGGGATAAGAGTGAGTGCTCAAATTACAGAGGTATAAGTTTGTTGAGTATTCCTGGTAAATTATATGGGAGGGTATTGATTGAGAGGGTGAAGGCATGTACAGAGCATCAGATTGGGGAAGAGCAGTGTGGTTTCAGAAGTGGTAGAGGATGTGTGGATCAGGTGTTTGCTTTGAAGAATGTATGTGAGAAATACTTAGAAAAGCAAATGGATTTGTATGTAGCATTTATGGATCTGGAGAAGGCATATGATAGAGTTGATAGAGATGCTCTGTGGAAGGTATTAAGAATATATGGTGTGGGAGGAAAGTTGTTAGAAGCAGTGAAAAGTTTTTATCGAGGATGTAAGGCATGTGTACATGTAGGAAGAGAGGAAAGTGATTGGTTCTCAGTGAATGTAGGTTTGCGGCAGGGGTGTGTGATGTCTCCATGGTTGTTTAATTTGTTTATGGATGGGGTTGTTAGGGAGGTAAATGCAAGAGTTTTGGAAAGAGGGGCAAGTATGAAGTCTGTTGGGGATGAGAGAGCTTGGGAAGTGAGTCAGTTGTTGTTCGCTGATGATACAGCGCTGGTGGCTGATTCATGTGAGAAACTGCAGAAGCTGGTGACTGAGTTTGGAAAAGTGTGTGGAAGAAGAAAGTTAAGAGTAAATGTGAATAAGAGCAAGGTTATTAGGTACAGTAGGGTTGAGGGTCAAGTCAATTGGGAGGTGAGTTTGAATGGAGAAAAACTGGAGGAAGTGAAGTGTTTTAGATATCTGGGAGTGGATCTGGCAGCGGATGGAACCATGGAAGCGGAAGTGGATCATAGGGTGGGGGAGGGGGCGAAAATCCTGGGGGCCTTGAAGAATGTGTGGAAGTCGAGAACATTATCTCGGAAAGCAAAAATGGGTATGTTTGAAGGAATAGTGGTTCCAACAATGTTGTATGGTTGCGAGGCGTGGGCTATGGATAGAGTTGTGCGCAGGAGGATGGATGTGCTGGAAATGAGATGTTTGAGGACAATGTGTGGTGTGAGGTGGTTTGATCGAGTGAGTAACGTAAGGGTAAGAGAGATGTGTGGAAATAAAAAGAGCGTGGTTGAGAGAGCAGAAGAGGGTGTTTTGAAGTGGTTTGGGCACATGGAGAGGATGAGTGAGGAAAGATTGACCAAGAGGATATATGTGTCGGAGGTGGAGGGAACAAGGAGAAGAGGGAGACCAAATTGGAGGTGGAAAGATGGAGTGAAAAAGATTTTGTGTGATCGGGGCCTGAACATGCAGGAGGGTGAAAGGAGGGCAAGGAATAGAGTGAATTGGAGCGATGTGGTATACCGGGGTTGACGTGCTGTCAGTGGATTGAAGCAAGGCATGTGAAGCGTCTGGGGTAAACCATGGAAAGCTGTGTAGGTATGTATATTTGCGTGTGTGGACGTATGTATATACATGTGTATGGGGGGGGGTTGGGCCATTTCTTTCGTCTGTTTCCTTGCGCTACCTCGCAAACGCGGGAGACAGCGACAAAGTATAATAATATAATAATATATTTATAATTACGTGTTTGTACTATATGGGGAGGGAGCTTAACACTTATGGAACCCCATCCCTTGAGCATTCTCTTCTATCGTATAACTTCTGTATGCTGTCCATATTTTCCACATCCTCATTCAGTTTATTCTATTTATCTTCTAATCTTATACTATGAAAGTACTTCTTTACATTTTTTAAAAAGTTTCTCCTTGATTTTATGTCATACCCTTTGTTTGATCTATCCCTACATCTTTCAAAGAATTGTTTGTTGTCTACATTATCATTCTGGTTTAAGAAATTTAAAAGTTGTGATCTCGTTACCCCTTTGCTCTTCTCTCTTCCATGCTGGACAAATTTAAGGCCTCTGGCCCTTATTTTTAACTCACTTCTTCTGGACATACTCCATTAGCTCTTTGTGTTTCTTTATATGTAGTGACCAAACATTTCATCTTTATGTAGTATATGAACATCTTGCTAAACTTTTCCTAATTCATATCCTTAAATCTATTCTGATATTTACCAGCAAAAAGTCTATTCTTTACTGTTTTCCAAATCTGGGACTCTGGGATGATGTTAACTCACAGAATCCTTATTCTTATTTAAGTTAAATGATATTCATAGTGAGGCTTTCTTTCACTGTGTCCCAGTCCATATTACTTTACATTTACCTGGGTTGACTTCCATCTACCATGTATGAGACCAAAGTTATTCTGTCTTGGTCCCCTTGAAAATTGCTGCAATCCTCCTTCCCTCCCACTTCCTTTATGACCTATCTATATACATATGTACAGCCACTCCATGGTTAAGTTATACATCTGGGTTCAATTCTCAGCCAGTTTTTTGTATGGTCATGTTAACTTCAAAGGCAGCTGCAAATTTTATGAGCAATTCAGCATCCCATCAAAAATAGGTTACCCTGATCTAATTTTCATGCCTCAGAGGGAAGTTTGATGAATGAAGATTACTTGTGCTTTGTTTTGAACTTCCTTAACTTTACCATATCATCCTATTTTATCCATTACTTTGCCTTATATCCTTGGTTCATTAGTATCTTATCCAATTTTACTTTGATATCTGAATCCAACCTAATTATCCCTTACTTACCTAAGAAGTAGTTATTGTGACTTTTGTATTAATTTCATGTCGCGGATATTTAAGCAGACTTCTTTACAGGCATCAGAAGAAAAGCAAGAAATGGATGCATTACAAGAAAGTAATCGTCGAATCCTGTTCAATCTGCTTCCTGCCCATGTTGCCACCCACTTTCTGGATAATCAGTTCAGAAACAATATGGTTAGTTGAATAGACTGAAAGAGTTGTGTTGCATAACAAATGTATTCATAAACTGATATATTTTCATGCTTTGTGGTATTCAATGATAGTTAATTTAAACTGATAGTTTCATTAGAAATGAGGGATAGTTTGTAGTGATATCAGGACTGTTGAGAAACAGAAGAAAAGTGATGGAAGATGTACTTTATTGATTAATTGAATATAAGGGATATGAAAAGATGCAGTGACATCCCGTAATATGGAAATTTACATACAGGAATTAGGAATGTTGATGAAGAATAGTCATGTGCCAAGGATAAGATGTATGCATATAGTAATATATAAAGGAAGAGGCATGAAAAACAGATATGGATACATTGTAATGATTTGGTTATTAGCCTGAAGAAGGTTGAAGGTGTGGTTATATTGTTAAGGATGTAGAAGTAAGATTGTGAAGAGGAAGAGTTAAGAAGCTTAGAAATGTAAGTATACACTTAAGCTCTCAAGAAAAATTGGATAAGTAGAAGCAAAGTAGTTAAACAGTACAAAATGATATTCAAGGTTTGTGTTAGCACCGTAAGAAAGCATTAGTAGAGGGGACCTCAGTGATGTCTAGTACTACAAGGATGTGGTGTGGAAAGAGATAAAGAATACAGGAAAATGAAGATTTATTAATGTGCAGGCGAGGAAAAGGGTTCTGTAGAAAAGAATACAGGAAAATGAAGATTTATTAATGTGCAGGTGAGGAAAAGGGTTCTGTAGAACTGAAGCTCTGAGAAAATACAGATGAATGAAAGGGAAATATAAATAGATATGAAGTAAACCTATGTTCACTGAGTCCTCCATCCTTAACAAACATAATACCAACAAAACACTAGACATATCAAAATCACATGGTAAGCTGTGAACAACTGCCTTCCTAACTCATTTTTAAACACTTCCCCAACAGATGTACATCCATGTGAAATAACACTCCCCAGACATACATGCTTTACACTTTCCCACATGTGCTGTGAATGTCATCCTTCCTTACAACACAACAAACATCAAATCAGCATATCTTGAAGACCCTTCACAGTCGTGATGTAGGTATTGCAATAAAAACACCAAACATTTACTGCTTAGTTGCCCTACACTCTCCCTACCTAAACACCTGCAAAACATCACCACACTTAATGACCTTTGGTCCTGTCCGATGGATGTGGCTGGTTTCCTTGGTGCTGGGGGAGCTTGAAGTAGGTATAAGGGATTCCTTAAGTAGGAAGTATGTAATTATATGTGTTTGTATATACACTGGCATAGCAGCATTTCACACATTTCTAGTTTGATTTTTCTGTTTTAAGAATTTTTGCAAAACTCAGATTCACAGGGCCTGTTTGGTAGGTACACTAGATGATTGCTAATGGCAGGTAAGTCTTTCATCTATTTCACCAATTTTCATCTATACTTTTCTGAGTATGTAAATGATTATTAATTCATGCATTAGGTAAAAACCTACTGTTAAGTTTGCATTAGATAAGAACCCATTGAAGAGAAATGTGTACAGAAAATGTATGAAAGTACAGTTTACCATATTTTATTTATTATGTATTGTATGTTTTAACCAGACTTCTATTTGTTTCATCTATTACTACCTACATCTTTTTGAATATGTAGATGATTACTAATTCATGCCTTTGGTATGAACCTATTGAAGTGAATGGTGGAGAAAGAATTCATAAGAGGTAGAATTTACACATTAGATTTGTAGATTTTATGCCTGAAGCAAAGGTAGGATGGAAGCTAGTTAAAGATTTCATACTTTCATTTCAACGAAACCCCCAAAATTGTCAAAATGTACTGGAGTATCATGATGGATGCCATCAAAATTGTGTAATTTGTGTTCAAATGAGCATGTAAAACAATTCTTTTTTATAGAATACGGAAAGACTTATAGCCAGTCAACAAAAAACTTAATTCTCTTAATGCTCCCCAGATCTGTATACCTATGATATTTGCCCACTTCCATTCCCTTGGCACTTTGTCTTTCTCTATCGATAAATAACATATCTACACACACACCTATAACACATTTGATGAAATTTTGTCTGGACCATGAATATTAGGGTGGATTGTTTTTACTTTTTTTGATATTCATATGGGGGTAGTGCGGAAAAGTTGTGGATCCCTGAGAAAGAAGTCTGCAAAGAATATGGTTTCTCTGTGCAGTTATAGAAAAAATCTGAAGCTGAAAATGTTTCTTTTTAAGTGAGTTAGGGTTGATTTTATAGACATACACTTTGATAAAGTCTATCTGAAATCTGGACGTTAAGTGAACAACTCCTTCAGCCATTCCAAGGAAATTGAAGGTATAGCATTTTTACTACAAATGCCACCTATTTTTAAAAATTGCTAAAAATCTAATTGCAATGTTTTTCTGCCATAGGTCCCATGATAATGATATTTTAGATACATTTAGATAGTGTGAAAAGTTTAAGACAAATATTTTGATAACTTACCTGATCCATGAAGGATGAAATTTATAGAGTATTTCACCCATAGGCACAAAATCTACTATTTATCCCAGTTGAATTAGTTTCCTGTTATATGGTTATTGTAAACGTTTTTCAAGCACAGAATGTTATTTCCTCATAGAGACTAGCCAATTATGTGCTTTTTATCTGCATGCATCATATCAGTCTCATGATAAGTGCATGATAGCTAGGATTTCATTGGCTCAACCAGCAAAAGGACAGCTCATCTCTCAGTTGCATTTGAGTGCTCCTAGAGGAATGGTGTCATATGTTTATTTTCATCAGTAAAAGGGCAAGCTGCAATACTAGGCAAACAAGTAAGTGCCCTATATTTGGTCAACCAGAACAACTGAAACAAACTATTTTATCAACATATGAAAATTTGATGAAAGCATGTTAGGTGGAGCAAAATAAGTTAATGTTCTCTACTTCAAAGGAACCAGCATTTTCAGGTATTGATGATGTAGTTACTCACTTTATTATGGAAATCTGGCTCTCAGAATCAATTCCTATTGTATCAAAAGGCCGTATTAAAGATATGATCAATAATTATCACAAAATATAAGAGACTGTTATATCACTGTCGAGATAGAAAAGATGCTTCCTCGTATCAAGTGAAGCTCAATGGATTTCAGAACCATGCAAAAGTGTTCTTTGATATTGCTGCCTGTAAATGTCCAAATTTGAATTCTTGTAATTGCCCAGCTATAAAGAACATTCCTAGGAATGAACATGAATTTTTGATTGATCAAAGGTCAGAGAGAAAGATGATAATCGGAGGTGTAGACTGTCAAGAAAGCTTGTGGATTAGAAAAGGTCTGAATGCAAAAATAAGGATAAACATAAACAGGATATTGAATTCGGTAATTCATTTTCATCTCTTGTAGTTCTTCCTTCATCTTCAGAATCGGACAAATTCATATGAACCACCAGATTATGAAACAGAGTTACCTCCTAGTGCCAAGAGAGATTTCTATAAAAAGAAACTGAACTAATCTCTCGGCTGTAGCATGCACTTGTGACAGAACAGGCATATCAGACAGGACAACTGCAACTATTTCCAGTTCATTACATCAGGATATAGGTGAAATTTATGGAAGCAATGCCAATCTAGTTATTGACAGAAACAGAGTTCGTGGTGAAAGGCAAAAATGCATGCAGTGAAAGTCAACAGTGCAATGAGATGGACACAATTAATCCTTTTTCCATTTACTTTTCTGGCACAAGGATAAAACTATTATCTGAGAACAAATAGGCAGCAAATTTTCAAAAAATGTTGTAAATGGAGAGCATATTTGTCTTCTACAAGAGCCAGGATAAAAATTGTGAACCCTGTTATTCAAAAAAAATGCATTCTTCAGGCACCCTGAGAACATTCTCATTAGTATGATTCATGATGAGAGAAACTTTTTTCATGAGCAGAGATGGAGAAGAGTATTGCAGGCAAGGAAAGAAAAGAGAAGCCGTGTTAGACCTTTTAAAGCTCCTGTTATTGATTTCAGTGAAAAGGAGTATTATGATTGACTGGCACAATATAAGTGTCATAGAGCATGCTTTAACAATGGACAACAAAGATGAAACAATCTCGAACATCATCAAGTGTGGCATTCCCATTGAAAATTATTATTTCAACATGCCACAGGCTGTAGAATGCCATAGAGAATTACTTAAAGAAGCATCAGCTAAAGCATGTGGCCAAAAAAGTAAGGATGGGTACATAAGAACAACCCTTCAAAGTAGAAAGGTGGAACTCGCAATGCAGCCACGTCCACGCCGTGAGTTCTGGGTTATTTCTGAAATATTGTACTTCTTATTTCTGAAGTGCAATACTTCAAAAATAAGCGAAGAGCTGCATACAATAGACTGTTTGTTATATGTTATAGGAAAACCACACAGTAAGCTTCATATTTCATTTGATATTGATAATGAAATGACATAAAATAAAATGGTATTTATTTACTAATCAAATTTCTGTAATGAAGAATAAGTTGCCATTTTTACCTAATGCTATTCTTATACATTCAAGGCATCATTATTATAGCACTTATAGCTGAAAAATATTGAAATTAGATTTTTAGCAATTTTTTTGAAATAGGTGGTATTTTTAGTAAAAATGCAAAACTTTCAATTTTCTTTGGGGGCTGAAGGAGTTGTTCAATTACTTTCAGATTTAAATGTATCATATACATGTATTTATATAAAATTTATCATACTTGAAAATAAACATATTTTCAGCTTTGGATTTTTTTTCTAGAATGCATTGTTTTTAATGACTTATTTTTCAATTTTTGAGCCCTGTGGGGTGCTGAACATGTTGGCACAGAGAACCCATGTTTTTGCAGAATTTTCTCTCATGGATCCACAAATTTTCTGCACCCCAATATGAATATCAAAAAACGAGTGAAAATGTTCCACCCTAATGAACATTGTATGGGGCAAGTCCTTTAAGTATTCTGTTATCTTTTATAAATGTTTGAGGGATTTCCAAAACCTCCTCCCCATTCCATCTCACTGGTGTTGGGGCTAAAGTGTCTTCCATTATGAAAACATTTTTGAACTTATTATTCATACTCAGTTCTTCTCATTCTAACATCATCCTTTACAATTTTTCCTTCTGAATTCCTTGGCATGATAAAAGGCTCCTTAATTAACAACTGACTCCTGATGAATATATAGAAGACTTTTGGATTTTCTTCTTCCTTGTGTACTATATTCTTTTCAGAGTTTCTCTGTTACCCCTCCTTGTCAAGAACACATTGATTCTGACAGCAGTGTTTCCACTTTTGCTGGGAAACCCTTTTCTGCCTCATCTTGCTCTGCATTCAGTGCTGGAAAAGTCACTATTCATTAAATCACTCTATATGATCCGAAGACAAATTATCTTTGTCATATGATTCAGGATCATCTTCATCTTGTTCCTGTGCATCTAGCTAAAAGATTCTTATTTTCATCATAGGAAACCCTAGCATAGTTGGAGGATGGCTTAGGTGGGGAGAAATTATCATGTATTGCCACTTCAGCCACCACCCGTTCTCGTCAAGAGCCTTGAAATTGAGGCTTGAAACTCACTACATAAATATCCAACAAGATACTTTGCTCAACATGCATGAATATGTGATTGGAAGCATTAAGGGGTTGAGGATAATTTTATCAGATTTTACTCTTGCTAAAGAATACAAACTTACGGGCTAATACTTCATCTTGATATGGCAAAGTACTTTCCAATGAGATTGGTTGAAAGCAGTACAAAAGATACATTTAAGAATACACTTGAAAAGTATTTTGTATCAAATCTATAACTGCCATTATTTGCACCTCTGTACTTATATCAAAGGTTTACAGTTTTTTCGACTTAAGTCTTTTCTTTCAAATGTGTGACTGGTAGTATTTGCACCTCTGTACTTGCATCAAAAGTTTACAGTATTTTTTCTTGAAACATGTGTATGTTTTTCTTCTCTAACCACACTAGAATCTGAGTTTTTGATCTCTTCAAGTATTAGAAACATCCTCATTAGGATCTGTGGTCTGTTGCATTTTGAATTCCCTTGTCAATTCCCTTTGTATTCCTTCTGATGGAAGTCTTATCATGTTAATGAAATGTATCATCCACCTTCTCCTTTGTTTTTTGTTCTGAAAGCATACTTATACTGATCATTAAAGACCATGCATATCTTCTTGGGGTCTGCATTGAGTTTCTGTTCGCTTCTGTAGTCGGGGAGAAAGAATACTTCCCACGCATTCCTTACGTGTCGTAGAAGGCGACTAAAGGG